>NW_019170089.1:0-158929 GCF_001792695.1 Aspergillus bombycis
TATATATATATATATATATACTATTAGGATAGCAGCGCTTTAATATATAGTGAATTAGAGACCCTAATATTCTGTAAGGACCTCTTCTCTCTATCATACATAGCTATGATATCATTTAGATAATACAGATGACAGATGTTCTTGTTGAATATGAATTGCAGAGAATCAGAGATATTTAGATCATAGGAACAATTTTTACTCATTTTTCATATGCCCATGTCAATATGAGCTATATAACCACGTGGGAGTAGTATAGTTCCTAATTTACGAACAAATTCCTTGGATTATTCATAACAATTGACATCCCCCAGGTGTTCAATGAAGACCAGACTGGTAAACAGGCCAATGAAGAAAGCCGAAGCAGATATCTCAGTAACCGCCGGGGTATACCGTAGAAGGCGTGTGATACTCCGCTGGCCTGCATAAATCCTCTATGCTCAGAGGGTGACTGGCAGTGACGGTACCGAAATTCTCTAGCCAGTGGCATGATGCATAGACAGAGTCACTAAAGCCACGCTCAGCCGGATCGTAACGAATCGTGTTTTCTGCCCAGGATCCTTGGCATCCGTCGAAAGATATAAAAGCTCGCTCTCGATTATCTTCTTTGCCACTACTGCATCTCGCTCGGTACCAGAATCCAGCTCAATCCTAGAGACCTCTCCCGGTTGTTCCAATATTTCCCGCTCGGGGCAAGTGTATAGTAACGTTGTAAGCCCCTGTACCTTCCGCGATACTACTCCCAGTATATGCAGAATACTTCCTCGAACCGCTCTGTCATTTTAATTTAAGCCATTGCTCGCAAAAGAAAATGGGACAGTCGATCATTTGAAGCAGCCTCTCTAAAAATTGCCCCAATGCATTCATACTTGCTGCTGGATCGAAGGTCCCAGATACCTAAGCGGGTTTGTACGACTCATCATTGCGCTGCTTTGTTTGCCTGTACCCCTCATTAGTATGATGTATGATTGGCAGATGTCCCCATAACTTGTCGGACCTAGTCATACGGCAACTCTCAACTGTCTGTTATCCATCTGCAACCAGATTTGTACTGATCTGTTCTCTGGAAAACAAAGGACACAGGAGGGGAATGTGGTCGACCCCCTTCGTTACCTCCATGTCTAGATTCATAACCAGTATGTGCAAGGTATTTGTACAACATGCATGTATACTGATACGGCTTCTTGTGGCTAGATTGACCTTGAACCATGGTTGGACTCTCCTCGCCTCTTTACGTTCTGAGGACACTGTGATAAAAACGAATACATAGACGCATAATAGCAAGTTTAGCCTCGAATACTATTCCAGTTATTACCAGTGAACCATCATCATATTACGAAAGCCCGATTGCAAGACGAGGAGAAAGGATCGACCAGACTTTCAAGTTCTGGATCCGTTCGCTATAATCCGTCACCAGCGGGCACAATAGGTCTTCGACATCATGTCGGCTGCAAGGCCGAACAGCGCCCTTTCCCGGCCAGCATCTTCGGCTCACGCCGGCTTTTTAAGCCTCCCGATCGATCTGCGCAATAATATCTACAGACAAGTGCTGGCTGTGCCACATACAATCTTCTTATTTCAGGATCCGGGTTGTCCAATCGAATCCTTCGCACCCGAAAAGCCACGCCAATGGCTGGCGCTTCTATATACCAACCGGCAAATATCCAAGGAGGCAAACGCAGTTCTCTATAGTACAAATGAGTTTTCTCTCGAGGAGGGGACAAACCGCCAGGGCAGTCTTTTGAAATCCTTCCTGAACTGCATTGGCTCTGTGAATGCAGGCTTGTTGTCGTACCTCCGGATGAATTTTCCAGCCACAGAGAGGGTGGATGGCCAATTGGGTGAAATCAAAATAAGAGAAGATTACCTGCAGACTTTGCGGCTGCTCCAAGAACAGTGCACCAACTTGAAAACACTGGAAACCCTCGTTTACGGTCCGAACTACGGTCTAGTAACAGACACAGAGATCAATATCCGATTCCTCCAAGATGCATTAAAAGATATTAATACACAGTTCAGAGCTATTGAGTCTCTTGATAGGATCATTGTCAGGGTTTGCAACGGATCTCTAGCTCCTCCAACTACAGAGTTTATGCAACAACTTGGTTGGATTGTCTTGCTGCGCAATAGATAGGTCCACCCGCGCGCCACCGTGTGGGAGTGTAACGTAACAATCCTTGGTGAAATTTTAATCAGATGGATGATGCTATATGAAAGCTAACTGGCAAAGCTGATGACAAGACATAGTGCAAAGAAAAGGAACAGTCTATCTAGATAGTGCTCCGAGTCTTTGAAGCAATATACTCACATACTGTTTACAATCACGTGATATTTAGATGCCAGACCGTGACAAGTTGGAATATAATATTTTAACCCCGAGGATATTCTGTTGTTCTAAGAGATACTATGACGGTTAGGAAGGTTGAGTATTTATAGTTGAAAGAGCCGACCCACATGTACAGTGATCGGTGATCAATGATCATAATTTCAAAGGCCGAGATCCGGCGTTTGGATGGGACCATGCGTGGCCGAGGAGATCGACTGAATCAACTCACTAAAGACCGAGGATTTTATGGTCAGTAATCATTTCGCATGTCAGTGACTCAGTGTGAGACAAGCAGACATACTACTAGTAGTACTACTAGTATTTCGCGCCACTTCACGTGGCTTTCAACCAATTGGCCTCTGGGAGTCAAGGGCAATTCACTTGTGACTATCATTTGTCCCATCCGTTATCTTTAGCAGTGATGTCATTAAATCTGTTGTACAGATTGGGATCACTAGCGTGAGGAGGCTATTTCTCTAGCTACGTTTAGATGAAGCATAGTAGATACGAAATATATTCTAAGACTAAAGGGGGCAGCGAGGCCCATTGTTTGGCGCGGGTGAGTCGAGACTACCAGTGCTTTCTGAAAAGAACCGCCTTTTTCCGTTCTAGAATCCACTTGTGGGTATTCCTGAGGAACCCGGAAGCTACACTTGATGGAAATTTCCTGGACTTGAAGGGCGTTCGTTTAGAAGTCTCGGCCTAAGACAATCACCGGAAGCATCTTAGGGCTATGGATCAAACGCCGTCCAGCCTATCATCGCATAGATATAAGCCGGATCCACGGCATGAGACGTCGCTTTCTCCAATTTTGATAGATATAATACTGACTATATTTGCTTGGGTTGGCTAACCCCAATCATAGATTTATAACGCCATGCAAACCAAACAATGTCTCTTATTGCCCTCCCCCCAACATGGAGAAAGATATCCAGCGACGGAATGACCAAAGCCAGCCCTTAGAAGGCCCCGTCCAACCTCCAACTCTGCAACAGAATGAGCCAAGTACACCACCAGATGGTGGCTATGGATGGGTCTGTACGGCAGCAGCAGCCACAATCAATGCCCACTCATGGGGCTTCAACTCTGCATACGGCGTATTCCTCGCTCATTACCTGAAGCACGATACCTTCCCCGGCTCTCCACCCTTGAAGTACGCCTTCGTGGGATCCCTAAGTGTCGCCCTTCTATTACTCGTGTCACCCATCGCCACAATAGGCGTCCGAGAATGGGGCATAAAACCAACAATGTTCTGCGGAGTCATCCTCGAAACCGCCAGTCTAATCTGCGCAAGCTTCGCCACCGAGATCTGGCAGCTTTTCCTCACACAGGGGATTCTCTTCGGCATGGGCGTAGGCTTCCTCTTCATCCCCACGGCCGCAGTCGTCCCGCAATGGTTCACGACAAAACGCTCCCTAGCCAGCGGTATCTCGCTCTCCGGCGCCGGCCTCGGCGGCCTCATCTACTCGCTCGCAACCAACGCCATGATCCGCAACTTAGGACTGCAATGGGCCTTCCGCATTCTGGGCATACTCGGCTTCATCGTAAACACAACCTGCACCCTCCTAATCAAAGACCGCAACAGCAGCAGCAGCACCACCACCACAAGCCCCCACAAACAAACATCCATGAACCTTACCCTCCTCCGCAAAGCCGAATACCAACTCCTCCTCGGCTTCGCCAGCTTCACAATGCTCGGCTACTTCGTCCTCATGTACAGCCTCGCCAACTACGCTAACAAAATCGGCCTCAACGCCTCCCAAGCCTCCATCATAACCGCAATCTTCAACCTCGGACAGGCCGTCGGCCGCCCCTGCATCGGCTACTTCAGCGACCGCGTCGGTCGCATCAACATGGCCGGCTCCATGACTTTCCTGGCGGGTATTTTAGCGCTGGTTGTCTGGACGAATGCGAAGAGCTACGGGGTGTTGGGGTTCTTTGCCGTCGCGGAGGGGCTCGTCGGAGGGAACTTCTGGGCTACGATTGCGCCGCTGATGGCTGAGGTTGTCGGGTTGAAAGAGGTGGCGGCTGGGCTGAATCTGCTGTGGTTGAGTATTGTGTTGCCGTGCACGTTTAGTGAGCCGATTGCATTGGAGATCGTCGCGGGGACGGGAGATTATCTGGGCACGCAGTTGTTTACGGGGTTTGTGTACTTAGCTGCAGCGGGGTGCTTGTTCGCTTTGAGGGGGTGGAAGGTCATGCTGGATTCGAGGTGTGCTGGTGTGTCTGGGGAGAGTAATGCGAGGGTGGATGGTGTAGATGCGCCCAGGGGAGAGACAGAGAGGGTCAGGTTTGTGGAGTTCTGTCGTCTTTGTGTTAGGAGAGCGGTTGTTTGAGTCTAGCTGTCTAAACAATGAGGGTTGGGAGTTGATGTCTGTGTTGTCGTTAAATGTTGTTTGCCATGAAAGTCTCAAGAATAAATCCCCTTGTACAGCATGCCACACCCGTGAATGCACCCCCATCCAAGAAGCATATGGTCGAAGATCTTCCTTCGTCGTTAGAGATGGCGTTCGACCAGGCCATGGAAGGGCGGCCTGAACCGGTTCTTGTTGCCATTCCTATTGATGTTAGCTCGGCTACTTTCGACAGTGTAGCATTTGAGAACGCGTCGAAAGGTATCCTACAGGCACGGGCAAGTGCAAACAAAGCGGTGCAGCAAACCAGTCACTCCACGCTGCTACAAGGTACCATTCAGCGGATAGCCAACCTGGTCATGGAGTATTGAATAGCCCGAGAGCCCCTTCGCTTCTTTCAGAACTGTCGGAATCAGCAAAGATTCCTGTTGCTACCACTCTCTTGGGACTGGGAAGCTTCGATGAGACGAAGGCTCAAGCCCTCCACATGGTTGGAACGCACGGGGCAGTGTCCGCAAATTATGCGGTGCAGAATGCAGATCTTATTCTAGCCTTGGGAGCTCGACTGGATGAGCGCGTGGTAAGCGACCCAGAATCGCTTGCGCCGAAGGCTATCAAGGGCAGAGCGGAGCAGTCGCGGTGGGATTGTCCAGTTTGATATCGAGCCCGACAACGTCAACATGGTCGTTCAAGTAACAGAAGCCGTGCTTGGTGACTTGAGCGATACCTTGCCGCTGTTGACCTCACATTTACATCTACAGAAGGGGAACAAGCACGATGCATGGTTCGAACAAATTCAAGCATGGAAAAAGCAGTATCCTTTCCCACACAGCTCACCAAGCCTGATGACGCAGGTTCTGCCTTCCCAGATACCGATAGAATCGATCGGCAGACCAGCTTTTCATCCACACGAACAATCGTGAGCATTGGAGTGGGCCAGCACCAGATGTGGGCAGCACGATGCTATCGCTGGCGATCTCTAAAGACATTTATGGCTATGGTTTTGTGTGCTCAGTCCTTGGATACGGAGGAGCTACCACTCTATGATATACTGGAATTCTTTCGCGGCGATGGCACCGATACCGAGTTGACAATACAATGTTACGGTCTGCGATATCATATCACAGTCTCTGCAGAAGATATCCAGGACGATCTAGAAACCACCAAGGAGTATTTATCTCTTTTGCGAAAACTTGACTCCGAGGACCGGGTTGACGGGGAGAGTGAGGACGAGGAAGATGATCCAATGGAAAACGTCTGCTTCTGGATCGCTTTTAAATGCAACTCTGCTATGAGGAATTTATCTTTACAGGAGTCAAACGCTCCAGTGCAAACTCTTTATGATTGGTTCAACATCAAAACATTAGCCCTTTGTTTAAAAGCTTTGGATGGGAAGTTGGGTGTTCGTTCATCTTCGTATCAACCTCAACTCGCACCGAAGACTAAGCTATCTTCCATTGTCTCTGATCTCAACATTCCATCGGTTGAAGCTTCAAAGGTCATATTGCACGATGAGACCGGCGAGAGTCCTCCTCGAAGGCCGAAAAAGGTCTCGGTTGGTTCCGGTCCGATACGGTTCTACAAACCTACGTACTGCAGCGAATAGGCGGATCGTGAGATATCGACATTGGTTCGTATCAAGTCCATGGGCTTGGGGAATGCTGTACGCACTCCTACGTTATATGAGCTCGTGAAAGACCAGGGGGATGAGTCCACTATATCAGGGATTTTGCTTGAGTATATCAATCATCGCGACATATTAGCAGATATCGATTTGGATAATACACCCCGGCATCTTCGTGCCAAGTGGAAATATCAGCTACAAGATCTGATTCACAGGCTACATGGAGCAGGAATCATCTGGGGGGATGCGAAACCAGATAATGTCCTAGTTGATGCGGACGACGACCTTTGGATAATTGACTTTGGGGGAGGTATCACAGAAGGATGGGTTGATAAGGACAAGGCCGAATCTTTTGAGGGAGATCTTCAAGCGATGTCCAGGATTATTGAGATGCTTGATCCTGACGGCCTCGCCGGTTAACAAGTCATAGCCTCGAGGTATCTTCCACAAGATACAATAGAGAACCTTTCTGATTCAAAATTTCGGTCATGCCATCATGCCTGAATGTTGTCAGAAAAGTCAGCCAGGTACAGCACTGTACCCCTTCCTACCTGCACTTTTGTATATCAGTATACCGACGTGTTTGAAAGAGGCCTACGCAGTCTTTTTTCTTTGTTTGCTGGTTAAATGGGACCAATCTAACTCTGCCGTCACCCGTTCTAAATCAGGCATCAACGCTCAGAGTAATCCAGGCAGAAGCCTTATATAACCACTGAGCGTAGAGACATTATGTGTTCGATTAGGCCACCTCCAGGCACGGCCGTGTGACTTACACCGTGTGACTTACAGGTCCCCGTACGGGATCAGGCATAGTAAAGTATCCTATATCATGGCTCTTCGGCTCTCAGACCAGCATTCCGACAGCGACCTTCTGCACTTTGTTCCCTTCCGCTGACGGTTTCAATACACTATCCAAGGAAGGACGCAAATACCTATTACCTGGGTTTATCTTTCTAGGTTTTCCAATGCTGCTTTATGAATGCTTTCAGCTCGGAGAAGGGCTCCTGAATTAGATTCAAATTTCGACTTGATTACCCTACCCACATTAACCTCCCTACCCTTTGCACTTAATATTACTATGTATTATAAGAGCCGATGTGTCATGTTAACAACAATGCTCCCCAGACCGCGTTCTAGACCTCCCGCCTTTATCTCTTTGTCTGCAGGCAGTATAAAGAAGGCCTCAGCATCACCTTGATCGTGGAATCCAGGCTTCCATTTCATCTGATCTGACGCTTCTTCATATCACATGTTCTAATATCATATACTTAGATATCGATTTTAACTGATTTTCTTTTGCTTGGCAACAGTGCCTATGTTCTAGTTATACAAGGTCTACACACGGTATCTAGTTTACCACACGCCTTAGGGTCCTTCCTCTGGCTTCCCTTTCCTAGGGGTACGCGACGAGTCACCACGTACACCTTGCTTAGCTACAGATTTTGATTGACTGTGCAGTTTTCGAAGGTAATCAGGGCGGGAATCATCGTTTGTTACGCTGCTGTAAGAGCTCTCTGTTCCTCATGCCCCGCTATGATCTCCCCAACGCTCCTCGCATCGCAAGGGACTTTGACAAGGTTGACACTTCTCTCCGGCTCTCTCATAGGCCTCCCTCAGGACTGACCTCCCGTGTCTCTCAAGTTGACATATCACTCCTTGCAGTAGCGTCCCTTCTACAAACCTCCAGCGCGATATCTCATATCAACAGTAGAGGTGAGGAGAAGCACCAAAGACCCAAGGAAGTCATCTCATTCTAACCCTGCAGGCTCCGACAAACGACCGTGAAGCCTCTACACCATACATAATTGTGCCTAACACCGACCCCCACTGCATCCGTTCAACTCTAGCCCCACCACACCAGCATGGTCTACATCATGGAGATATACACCGACGGCGGCTGTCGAGGCAACGGCCAGTCCGGAGCCATCGGCGCTGCGGCTGCCGTTCTGAAGAACAGATACGGGAAATACAGTGCCAGGACACAGTCCTTACCCTCATACCCCCCTCCCACCAACCAGCGCGCCGAGATCACTGCTATTATCCTGGCACTGAAGCAGGCCCTGGAAAAGTATGACGAGTTAGACACGCGTCCACACTTGAAGGTCACGATATACTCGGATTCCAAGTATGCGATTGGGTGTATGACAAGCTGGATTCATAAGTGGACAAAGAACGGATGGACCAATGCTGCAGGCAACGACGTTGTTAATCGGGATCTGCTGGAAAAGGCTTCTGATCTGGATGATAGATTGAAAGAGGAAGGTGATGTGGATTATGTCTGGATTTCCAGGGAGAAGAATCAGTTGGCGGATCGATTGTGCAATGAGGATATGGATGATCAATGAGAGGATGTGACGCGGGATTGGTGTTGGCTGGGCATATCCATGCAACTCTGATTACTTTGTCATTTGGCTTGATTGATGGCTAGAAGAGTGTTGCGTTCGCTTAGAAACAATGATGGGATCGTGTCCAAACTGGTGCCGGGACGCTTTTCTACTTCAACGATGCTCTCAGTGTTGTATGTACAGGGGAAGTATTTGCTGAGTTCCAGGTACGACGATGTGGCCATAATATCATCGAACAGTTTATGAATTGCAATTTACGATTGCCTGCTCTGTAAGGGGGTATTTGTGTGTACAGGTGGTGACTTATGAACATTCATTCACGATACCTAATATGTATCTTCTCTAGCACCAGCGCCAAATCTCGGCTCAAAAGACATGAACATATAATTCAGCATGACCAAATACGAAGTCATTTAACACCCTCACCAGCAGAGAGAGGTGGAAAATAATCCTACTTAGAACGTATTTCCGACTGGTTTGCTAGACACCACTCGGCAAAATATTTAACGCCATGGAAGTCTGCTTGCTGAAATAGTGTAGTTCAGAAGAGCGCAGAATAAGATGCTGACCTCCAGCTGATCAGCGCCTTGTGTTGTTCAAGGCTGATGTGGTTCAATAGACTTGTCTTGTACTGGGTATCTGCGCTGAGCACGACGGGTGGTTCCAATGAAGGAAAGTTGCGTCTGTCATATTGAAGACGGTGGCTGTCTGGTCGTAGCAAGAAGGATGAGTGGTCGGTATTAAATAAATGGTTTCAACAAGTGAGTGCTTAGTGGTCCAAGAATAGTAGCCCTAATTGGAAGCTGAGTTGTGGCTATTTGTAGTTTCCCCCAACGTACAGTGCTTATTGCCCATGATTTATCTGTCCTATCATAACTAACCAGGGATCCCATATCATACCATCAGTTGCAGCACAAGCACACCTATAGAAAAGTGCCGTTTCACAGCCAGAGACGGAAGTCATGGCCGCATGTCCCCGCGTTGCACACGATGATGTGGCCCAGTTGGATTCGATCCTGGACATATCCCTGCCCGGTGCGCATGACCAGCGCGTTGAGACGGTTGCTGGACTTGATATTGCGGCGCAGTCATATTGCTTTAGCGGACTGACCGGACTGGGGTTCGTCGCTCTACTATTGGTAATTCGATGCAGGGATATTTTCATCCGGCCGGGTGGGGCCTGTCGCTTGATTAAGAAAAACTGCTTCACCCAACAACAACTTGCACCTCAGCCATTCTTCCGGGCGTGATCCCTTCGTCGCTTGTCGAGTGTCAGAATGGTTGCCCGGTTCTTATGTAGTTCTATCCACAGTCTCGCCATCGCGTTACTTCTATGGGTAGAGTGCGTCACGGCCGGGGGCTTCACATTTCCAACAGAATCCCAATATCGGTTCATCGTTGGGGATCAAGTCAACATCACCTGGGATGTTGTCACGCCGCGGATATCTTTGTACGAAGAGTGTGGGACAGAACAATGGATTCTTGCCCGTAAGTGATCTGACCCTGAACCGAACTTTGCATCGCAGATCGCTAACGAGTTCAGTGAACGTTGTGAACAAACACAGCTTTGTCTGGACAGCAAACCGGGACGTCTATAAGGAGTCCGGCTGCTATTTCGAACTGGAGTCTTTGGGCTCCCAGGGTGATCATGATGGCCGAGACAATATGACCAGCGTTGTCTTTGGGGTTGCGAAGAGGTACCATGACGATCCGTCACCGACCTCATACCATTTTGCCAGTACATCGTCCACATCTTCAACTGGCACTTCAGCCCCGGCGACAACCTCCTCAACTGAGGCGACCGGTGTCGCTACAGCCACGGATGTGTCTGCCGAAACCCCATCTCCTGACCCCAGCAACGGTGGCCTTTCCCCGGCCGCAAAGATCGGTGTAGGCTTAGGAATTCCATTGGGCTTTCTCCTGTTAGCCCTTGCTGTAGGATCATTTAGATATCTTCGACGGAGGAAACGGCTACGAGGAAACTCACCGGAAGTCTCCGAGTCGGTATGGAATTCTGATGGTGCGACTCTACCTGGCGGCTTTGTGGATGGAAGTAATGCGTCCAAGAATATGCGTGGATCTCACACGGATACGATCATCTCAGAGCTGTCGTCGGAGAACTACAGGACGCGAGATGAAAGGCAAACCAATGAGATCAATGAGTTGATGGGGGTGGAACGCAGCGAGCTGCATTGAGAGTATGAAATATGATAAGTATAATATAATGATAGTATGTAATGAATGTGAATTCCTTGCACATCTAGCCTGAGGCATACCTGTATCAACTTCCCGTCATCAACCGTGATGCCGCCGCCCTCACCACAGCCACTGCTGACTGTGAGATATTGACGTGAATAACTTGAACTGATACTCGCACAGTCAGAATGTAGCATAGGCCATGTGTGATCATATCATATAGCCCGCGGTTGCATTGCCGTGCATATAATCCTTCAATTGGCCTCCAGTTTGCATGACCCGAGTTCACTCGAGAGATCGACACTGACCGTCGCCTCTCAGGTCGAGTCACACTCATGCCCTCTAGCCCATATTCCAGTCTTAGAGGTAAACCATACATAACAAAGTTGTTCCCCGATAACACCTTATCTCCGAGCCAGATCACCGAAATAGGAAAAGACCCGAATCGCATAGTCCGAGTTTTCGCCTCCCAGTCGGACTTGATTTCCGCTTCGGGTAATGAGCTGTACGTAGGCCTCAAGCTCAGCCTCAGCTACCATCTATCGATGACTACACCATCATCGGTGATTTGTACAATTGCTGTCTGCCTAGGTGGCAAATAGACAAGATGTACGTAGACCAGGTTGAGTCATAATCGTCTGTGTAGGTATAAATACCACCGTAAATCCATGGGATCTTAAGCCAAACACAAACAGATCTTACAAGACCAAAATCAAAACATACAATCTCACGACATAGAAAGCCAAGCATGAGATATTCATGCCATTTCCATCAGCCTCCCCAAGCCTGGGAGGTGGATGTGTCTATGCTAGAGGATCATCCTTTCTTTGCTCACCACCATCCCCCTCGCTATGAGGACGTCTTTGAAATGAGACATGGGAAGCACTTTAAAAAAGACAAGATGCATAAAGGAGGAGACGCTATAAGACATATGGGAGATGATGAGTTCCCTGGAAAGCCCGCATTCGGGTTCGGTGGTCGTGGTGGTCGCGGAGGTCGTCATCATCATCCTCATCAACACCACCATCCGTATGCATTTGGG
This sequence comes from Aspergillus bombycis, assembly GCF_001792695.1. Taxonomy (NCBI): domain Eukaryota; kingdom Fungi; phylum Ascomycota; class Eurotiomycetes; order Eurotiales; family Aspergillaceae; genus Aspergillus; species Aspergillus bombycis. The sequence goes on from NW_019170089.1 coordinate 11,885, forward strand.
TTTGCTGGCCACCATGGCCGTGGGAAATTCCACCCACACCATCATAAACATGGACATGGCTATACCATTGAGCATGAGCATGGGTTTGAACATGCTTCCAACTCATGGACTAAACATGACAGATCAGGCCCCGGCCACCCTGGCTTCCACCCTCACCACAAACGAGGCGGACCAGGTCCCCATTTCCACTCTCGGGGAAAGTTTCACCACCTAGGCCGAGGCGGGGCAGGACATGGACGAGGCCCAGGAAAGACAAACGGAAAAGGAAAAGGAAAAGGATTCCATCATGCTAATACCTTGCACCACATTCACCCTCTCATGCGCGCACATCATCACCACCCACGAGACGCAGCCTGTTTCATGCCTCCAGTGGACGTCTTCGTTACAACTACCCAGACTATTGTGCATGCGTCGCTCCCGGGAGCGCAAAAGTCGGATCTGAGTGTTGGATACGATGCCTCGCGCTCTATGCTTAGTATCGCTGGTGTTGTGCATCGGCCTGGGGTGGATGAGGAAATGCATCGGGCTTTGTTGGTTGGAGAGAGAGGGCGTCATTTGGGGGTGTTTGAGAGGGAGATACCGGTCTCTCATGGGGCGGTGGTTGACGGGGTGCAGGCTCGATTGGAAGATGGTGTTTTGAAGGTTGTATTGCCTAGGGCTGAGGGTGAGGATGTTCAACATGAAGATGAGGTGGAGGTGGAGATGGTGAATGCTGGCAGGGAGTTGTCGACTCCGGATGGGTCTGATACTGAAGGAGAGCATGAAGGAGAACCTGAGGGTGAGGATGAGGAGGCGGAGAAGGAATTTGTTAAGGTGGATATTCAGTGATTTTGGTTTTTATTGGGTTTCTTTTTAACATTTTGTCGAGCAAACCATAACTATATAGGGTAGACTAGCTTATTTGATTCTATTCTATCCTATATTACACATAACATAGACTCGTCTTATTTTTGTCGTCCACTATGTAGCAGTTTGCTTATGATCCCATTGACAAGCACTCTTTCCCCCTCCCTTAATCCACAATTGACACTTCTATCATATAGGAGAGGAGCGAGGATTAAACAGCATGCTTGCTTTTAACTGAAAGTCAAAGCCACACTCATTTTTCCAGCCTTGACCCGAGCCAATTTCACTGCAATTTTAGGGCCATCGAAGGGTTGATACACTAGCTGTCATACCTGACGGAATTCACTAACGGCCGTTTGATCCAACAATTTTCCATACTGCTACCAGGAGCTTAGAGGTGACATTATATTACTGGCTCACTGGGTGACTGACCTGTTCTTACCGAGGTTCAATAAACCGCAGCGAGACTTCATGCTCCAGCCTCGGGATAGAGTATACAATGAGTAGGAGTGATGTCCTTTTGCTGTCATTACCTGTGTAGAAGTTGCATCAAAAGTACTGAATAATAGAAGGCCATTTAAAGCTTAGCAGATTGCGCGACAAATGATACAACCTCCATAGGTTCCTTGGGAGTAGGACTAATACATGATTGCGTTATCGCACCATAAATACCGTTATATCCCTAAAGGAGCAGCTATCACAGCAAGGTAATGCAAAGAGAAGCAAGTTCTAATGGTAGCCAGAATAAGAAACTGTTCATTGAAGCTTTACAAGATATCAAAGCTATATACAAGGAAAAACGCCAGTCGTAGGTATCCAAATAGGAAAAACCGCCGCAGAATAATGCCATGATGCCAAATCGAGAATGAAAGAGACTAGAAACTTAAACCAAAGTACTAGAGCCATCGCTCTTCTTGCACGAGCAAGAAGAAGCACCAGCTGCAATCTGAGAAGGCGTTCTAGCATAGCTAGGAGGCACATCCAGTACAGGATTGCGAGTAAAGAAGTGACGAGGGCGGAGAAGCAAGGTCATAGGCTCTGCCGGCATGATGGGGTAATCCTCAGGAGCCGGGAAGTGTGTGAGTCCGAAGGTGTGCCACAGAACAACATCCGTGTTATCAATAGAGCTATTTGCACCAGCTTCCTCGATCCAGGCAGGCAAGCCCTGAGACGGTTCTCCGGAGGTCTGAGGAACGTGGCGACCAGCAGGGTGAATCTGGTCATCAGAATCTTTATAAGAGTTAGTTTTCGTCTGTAATCAGGTAGAGGGCAGGAGGGCAATCTTACATTTGGTAACATGAACGGCATGTCTAGCGAAGCCAGCTCGCTTCCAGACCAGTGAGCCCGGCTTGGGGAGCAATGGGGGAACCTCGCGGCTGACCAGCTTATAGCAGACGGGCTTCTTGCTGTAAGCGTTCAATTTGTTCGTGTTGGCAATTTCCCAAGTCCGTCCAGTAAAGCCATCGTAATCGGACATCGCCTCAAGGGGAGTGGTGAACTTGGTCTTCTTGGCATAGAAAGCGTTACCGTACTTATTCTCGGCGCTTCCAACTTCACCCTCGCCACGGACAGCGTCGACTTGGAAGACCGTATTGTTCGGTCCATCGATGTTGGCGTCGACACGCAAGCAGAACAAATGTTGGTGGTTGTGCGCATTCACACCAGGATAGACCTCAGTACCCCAGCCCTTGGTGTCCTCGCCGGGGTTCATTGCATAGGTGTTGAGAATACCAGTCAATTTGATGTCCAGCTGCACGGTACCATCCTGGTGGAAGATCCAGTACACACAGTATTCGTAGTTGGCAGCGGTGAAAATGTGGGAAATGATCAATTTGCGACCACGGGTGACGATGACCGATTCATCGCGGAAGTCGGTGTGCTTGAAGAGAATACCTGCATCTTCCTCGTGAATGCAGATAGCATTCTTCACGATGGTGCTAGCTCCAGCGCGGTTGACGAACGCGGCATCCATATAGTGAATCGCTCCCTTGCAGTCACATCCAAGGGACAGGCTGTTCGTCATGTATCCACCACCATATTCGCCGAGGTCGAAGGCGTGCTTGCGCTGATGCGGGTGCTCTGGGTTTCCGTACGGCACGACCATCTCTCCGAGTGACAGACGGTAGAAGATAGGGCGGACATTACCCTTGTCGTTGAAAGTGATGTTGTTGAGTACAATGCCTTCACGGTAGTTGAAGCCGACGTGGATGTTCCAGTTCTGCCACTCGATGTGCCGTCCCTTGACTGTGAACGACACACCCTCGGGCTGGGTGATGTGAATGGGCTTCAGATCGGTCCTAAATCCGCCTTCCTGTTCGATCGCTGCAGGGTGGTAGTTGTTGGGGGGTGCTTTGCTGAGTGGCCGGCGTACCGGTGGGACATCAATGTGAATAACCTGCTTAGTCTCGGCATTGAAGATGGGACAGAAGTCCAAAGGATATGTGTACTGAGAATCGTCCATGTGAGGTCTGTAGTACATGAGGGCTTGCTGGAGGCGAACACCGGTACCGAAGCGCTCATCGTAACCAATTGTCCAGGCTAAACATGTGTTAGTTTATCTCCCTTCTGCTCCGTATGATCCGGGAAGACTTACGGTCACAGTACACCTTGTGCATGTCCTCCTTCGGGATGCCGATAATGGCGCACTGTTCAATAACCTTCGGGTCCTGGCGGACAATGTGTTCGACTTCTTGCAAGTCCTCCATGGTAATCAAGGGCTGCACACCGGGGGTATGCCTCCACTCAATGACTTTCTTCTGGTCCAAGTCGACAATTCCATCGTAGATCTTACCGCCAGGCGCAATTGCAACAACGTCAGCAGCTCTCATAGGGCGGGGAGCCTTCTCCGGATTGGCTAACCAGCCATCATCTCCGCCTTGCGAGGCTCCCAGAGAGTGACGGCATTGAAGTTGACCTTGCCATGTGCTTCGCGCACAAGAGCGACAGCGGTGTCGATTTCAACCGTTGAGAGGGGATCAAAAGGGTGAGGGGGAGGAGACGAAGCGCTGACCTGCAAGGTCAGCTGCTGAAGCCGGTCGAGGACCATGGTTTATGCAAGTCTTCGAATAGTTGCGAGATGTTTGTGTAAATTGGAGCTGTTCAAGTCGGAGGTCGTCTACCGGGGTTATATAGTTTGGTAAAGTCCCCGGGAATCAATGTCGGTGTAACCCACAGCGAGAGAGAATGCAAGAAAGTGATACAAGACACGAAGAAATTGTCCATGACGAAGAAGGGGGCCCTTGCCTTTTAAGTTGCAGCATGGTTGGGTTATGCAACGCACTGAGCTGCCTCACTTGATAACCTGGGGAAGCCGATAAGCGTCACGACGCGATAAGACCCGGATCGCCCTTCCCAATCCGGTATAGCGGCACGGATCTAAAGCGGCGAAGGCATGCGTTGGAATTCGGATCGAGACTCGTGTTGAAAAGCGGGGAAGCAGTCGGATATGATTACTTCTCTCATGACAAGCGGTCTTCCACTTGGTCACACTGTCCATGTAAGGGGGGTTCAATTCCTTTGGCGGTTTGTCGATCCGCCACCTGGAGACGTGTTCCGTCGGATATGATATGTCAATCTGTCAATTCGTAGTGTCACCGAAATTAGGTACATCCCTACAATATCGTCCAACCCGCTCTATGCTATCTACGGCTATAGAAGAAGGGAGCCCAAGTATGCAATTGGGAAGGAAAGGCACGCCTGTGAAACGAGAATCATATTCCAGCCATATAACAAACACCGTACACCCTTCGCAAACACCCGTCTCCCAGACAATGTGAAGCATCTCAGGCGACGAACCGTGAAATGTGAAACCTAAACAACGAGAAAATGCGACTCAAAAAGATAAGAAGAGATAGAGGCACCGCCCCGGTGCTACATGCTATGTACATCCGTCAGATCATATCCATCCCGCAACCCCCGCCATGAGAAAGAGAAAAAGCAATCGCTGTGAACGAGGTAAAGGGTAAAGAAGACAAATAGTGTCCAGGGATCTGGAGAGCATCCCCCAGGGGGGAAAACACTCGACAGTTCCCTGCTAAATTCAGACACACGAAGCCGATACAAAGAGACCAAACAAAGGGAAAGATACAGAGGAACAATGATGCAAAGCGTATCATAAACTCCCCCAACCGAATCTAACACCCATTGACAAATGAGATCCTAGCTATATGACGTTCATGCTTTCCCAACTTGAAATTGTCCCAAGACTCCGCCGACAGCTCCAGGCGTCAGTGCGCCGAGTCCCTGGTGCTGAGGTGTACCGGCATTGGGTGTGCTCGGCGTGCCAGTAGCAGAGTAGATTGTAGCCCCGTTGAGATTGGGTGTCTGATGGGGCATCTGATACAATAATGCTGGCATCTGACCGTTCAACCCCCAGATTTGTCCAGAGTACTTGGACTCGTCAATGCTGCCGTTGAAAACCAACTGTCGCATCTTCCAATAAATTTCACCGGTGACGAGTGAATCAGACCCTGCCTGATGAGCAATACCCACCCGTTTGACACCCAATTCGTCGGCAATATCCTGAAGTCCAGACTTTTGACCAAGGTTGGTGAGAATCTGGGCGGCGGCTGGCGTCAGAGGAGTATCATTGACGGCCTGGTTGCGTCCGGCATGCTTCATCAAGTATTTTATATCATACAGCGACGGGAAGAAAATAGTGAGAAGTTTGTGGAACTCCTCTTCATTCTCCGGTAAAGGCTTGCAGAGCATGATCTTCATCAAGTAGCCAAAATCGTAGCCGGAGTGGAATGACACCCAGTGTACGTCATCCAACAGAACGAGGCCTGAGCTGATCAAAAGCGCACCAAACTCGAAAGGGTCAATACCGTTCTTGTCGTGCATGGAGAAATCGATTCCAGCTTTAGCGAGCATTGCCGTGGACTCTTGTGCGTACATGTCATCCTCCAACGAAAACCGGAAGTTAAATTGCCAGGTGCAGGGGGCCGGCACCAGACTATTTCCGAGGGGCTGTCCATTCGCATCCGTAGCATTGGGTGGGGGCACCTCTCCTTCAGCAGAAAACAAGGTTATTCCCAGTTGAATCATCTTCAAGAGATCGACGTTGCACCGGAGAGTCTGGTAATGGTAGTCCGCCTTGTTCGTAAACGCTCCGATGGGACGTGCAACGATACCGGGGAACTCGGTATCCTAAGTTGTCATTAGCTTTTTTACATCTCAGAAAACAGGCAGAGATTGCCGCCCCGAGGGTCGTCTGGCAATGCAAATCCCCGGAGCCACCTAGTCGCGGACTCACCATGCTAATATACGGATACTTCTCCACCAACTGCCGTAGCACGGCCATTTCTTGGGCCAAGTTGTGCTTCCATACATCCCGTATCCTTGTCTTCACAGCGCCCGCTTTGGCATCGAGCGCTAACCGGCCGTCGTGAGCTTGGTGGAGTTGTTGTTGCTGCATTTGGGCCCCTCTCGCGAAGCCCATCTGAGCCGCATGGCTGGCGAGGCCAGTCCCGCCGCCATCTGCGGCGCCAAACCCAGCGACCGACATGCCGTTTGAAATTCCGGTTCCGGAGAGTGTAAAAGGATTGATATTGGTATTCGGGTTCCCGGCGGCGAAACCAGGATGGCCGCCAAGGGAGGGAGGCGGAAGAGCTGTGTTAGCCGACTGGGCGTGAGCCGGATGATGTTGAGGTTGCTGCTGTTGTTGAAGGTGGGCTTGTTGTAAGTGTGTGTAGGGGGCGCTCAGGCCAGTAGGCCCGTATCTGCCGACAGGAGGTGGCATGATGTAAACTGTAACGTAGACAGCTCGTCATGCATCTGAAATGTGATGGGGGGTTGGGTAAGGGCAGTGGTCGGGCCTTTTTCGCGCTGGGACAGACAAGGCGCTCACAAGTCGAGTCGAGTCGAGAAGGCGGACAGCTTCTGTGGTCCATCCGTATTAGGCCTAGCGTGCCAAGCCTCAACTTCTACGTTCCGGTACAGCTTCAACTTCGCTCCCACTCCCGCTTATTGAATCAAAAGTCACCTTGTCCCGTTTTGCTCCCCACCTCTCATTGTACCCCGGAACCTGCGGACTCGGGTGTCGAACCTCTTGTACTTTCGCTTGCCTACCCATTGACACCGACTTTTCTCAGTCCTCCATTTCATCCGCTCACCATGGCCGGCACGAACCCCACCGGTTTCGACATCAAGGAATTCAAGGCCGCTGCTTCGCCCCGGTCCGTCTGGGCAAAGAAGGACCCCTGGGCTCGCTAGTGCGTCTCACGCATGATCCCTCTCCAATTGCCCTTACTAACCCATCCGCAGTGAGACCTGGAGATACACCGGCCCCTTCAGCCGCTTCAACCGTTTCAAGTGTATCTTCCCCGGCTTCGGTATTGCCAGCGTTGCCTTCGCCGGATACTGCGCATACGAGGCCGTCTTCATGAAGCATGATGACCACCACGCGAGGGCCACCACTAAACCAGCCCAATTGACGTCAATGCATTGAGAACGGAAGGGAGATCTCGACGAATCGCCGACCGATATCAATGGGTTACAAAGAAGAGGATACCCCGGATTGCAGGCGAAGATGTCCGCATACCAGGAGAGAATGCGACATCTGGGTTTCATACAAGGGGGTGTGATGTGGTGAATCTGTGCTGGGGACGCTCGGACGAGCGGGAAATAAAGTATTCTGATGGTCATGACGCGCGCCCTTGCTCTACAGTCGGCGCTTGGGTTGTTTGGAATTTGTCCGGTGTACATAGTATCTATCTGGTTTTCGTTATATCAAGACTGTATTTTTTTTCGTTCTGGTGCGTTGGTATGTTTGCTGTAGAGTGGGGCTTGAAATTACTGTACTACGTGATGCGCTGGCTCGCGATACCTGCCAACTGGGGCTGTGGTTAAAGCATATATGGTTTGCAAATCGCGCTAATCGATATATTCATTTTTGACTGACTAAATTACTCTTCGAAGACGAGTGAGATGCCATCGTCACCGGCCGTAACAACACGCTTTCCATCCAGACTTTGGGCAAAGGCCATAATGCCACCGGATTGCTCACCCTCCGAGTTCTCCGTGAGACCCAAATGGCCCTTCCATTCCTTCAACAGACCCTGTGCGGCAGCGGCCGTACCACCGCGCGCATCCCACCGCCTTACGATACCGTCCATGCCGACGGTAGTGAGAAGCCACGGTTGGCCCTGTCCAGATGCAGCAGATGCAATCGGACCACGGGCAGGCAAAGAGGCGGGGGCGGAGCGACTCTGAAGGAACTCAACCTTGACTACGGCACCCTCATGCGCCTCCTTGATATGGCGACGGACAGCGAAGCGGTGGGCGGTGTCAAACAGCGCAATCGATCCATCGACCGAGCCCGCAGCGAGAAGACTCAGAGGAGGGGAAGAGAATGACAAAGTCTCAATGCCGTCGGACTGAGCCTGAAGTGAGGCCAGGATGGTACCAGCAGCAGCACCGGTTGACTGAGAGGCGGCCGCCTTGCCCTTCGCTTTAGATGCTGCCCCGCCAGCCGCAAGACGAGGAAGACCGACAATCTTGATTTGACCTTCCGCACCGCCAACAGCAGCGAATCCACCACCTGGCGCAACCGCGACCGAGTAAAGTCCTCCATCAACCGCAAACCGCTGGTCCTCCGGGGTCAATCCGACGACGGCACTAGTACCAGCAGAGTAAGAGATACCGGCGGCGGCGGCAGCGCCAAAGACGTCATACACATAGAAGCTGCCATCCTCCGAGACGGTCGCGAGCAGCTTTCCATCGGGTGTCCAGGCACCCGCGGTACAGGATCCGGTGTGCTGGAAGAAGGTCTGCATGATCGAGATGGGCTGAGCGGTGTCGTTGTGGTCAATGCGGAATACCCAAGCGCTACCGTCATTTGCTCCCATAGCAATGACATTGCTGTTCTCCTCATCGCCCTTCTCGCATGGGCAAACAGCAAGCCAGTTAATTTCCTCTACTTCCTGCGCCTCTGCGACAAACTCCCAAGCCTGGCCGGTCAACTGGGGGGTAGTATCGCGCCATACGCGCAGCTGGCCATCCAGACCTGCGGTCACGGCATATTCACCCTTGGGTTCAGTGAACGCAACAGCGTTGACGGTATCCTTGTGGCCTTCAATCTTTGCAATAGGCTGCAGGGATACCCGCTCCTTCTTCGGTTGAGGGTTCGACTCGTAACTTTGTGGGAGAAGAGGGCGCTCAGTGTTTGGTGTGGAGTCGAAGATGTATGCGGTATCGTCGCCGGAGCCAGTGAGAACAATAGAGTTGTGGACAGGGTGCTGAGCAATGCAGAAAAGCGAGTCTGAGTGAAGATCAAAATGAGCGGAAGAGTCGTTCTCCAGGGTAATTTCCTCCTGCTCGAAGGTCATGGGCTCGTCGCCATCCTCGCCGTCGGAATCCATGGGGTGGTCCTCATCGCGCTGAAAGATTTCCTCTGCCTCATCAGCATCCACATAGGCATCGTCCGCCTCGCGGTGGGGATCTTGAGAAGAAGACATTGTGTAGGTTATATCGATCGTATCGTAAAAACGTCAAGTACTATTGACTTGGAGGGGTATTATGATGAGAGAGAAAGGTCCAATTGAGGAAACTGCGGAGGAGGGGAATTTAAATATAACGAGTCTCCCTTTCAGTCATGTACGTCGCAGAACACGAAAAAAAAACTTTGCGACAATTGACGAGCTGCGAGGAGATTTTTAGCTGCTCAGTAAATTATGACGATAAGGCCCCGCGCTTAGAAATTCGATAAATTCTCCCCGCGCTCAAGTCAAACACTGCAAACAGAGTGCCTAAGTCTCCGATTGCTTTATAATCGCAATGCTTCACGAACCGCCATGAATGTTCCAAAATATTCAAGTGGGCCAGACAACTGGAGATTGAAATAGTATCTGTTTTATTTTGATAGGCTAGAGATTCGTTCTAATGCTCTCTCATGATCAGCTACTCTCAGGGCTGCGTTCTTTGAAATAATATGTTCCGTATCTAGAGGTAAATATATATTGCTCACGGGAGAATAGCCCTGGTTGATCAAGTGCATTTATACATGTCACTGAACAACAAAAGTACAATGAGTAAGCGAGAAGAAAGTTATGACGACACAAAATACATATGGATGCAAAGCGTAGGTAGTAAATTCTATTTGATCAAAGCTAACCAAGGAATCTTACAACTAAATATGAGGACCTGTGAAATCGACGCTGAAAATGACAGCTTTTGAACGGTAGCTACTGGTGGAGTTTGTCGACCATGCACTACGAACTTGGAAGCAGCGCGGGCTTTCCTGACGGTTATTTGGCAGAGCAACGTGATAGGTCTGCATCAAGAGGCACGAAAATGAGGAGAAGAGAGGGATAGGAGTTCGTAGCCGTCAATCGACGTACTGTTCAAGCGCCTCAACTATTCGCGATAGAGGAGAATTGGATGCTCCTTCATCTACATAAAGGAGTTCCTTCACGGTGCTTGGTTTATCAAACCAACATTTTTTCGACGCAACCTCAACTGAGATAACTAGATCATGAAGTATGCAGGCTCCAGGAAGAATGGTGATTTTGACGAGGATGATGTAGAATAGGATTATGTTTGAATGTGCCAACGAAAAATTGTCAATTTCCCAGACAGCGAGAGGTTCCCGACGTGAACATCTCCCTCGTGATCCCAAATAGACTCGATGTATTGGGATCAATCACTTTGATGACAAGTCTTCAACTGGGAAATTGCTTGAGATAGAGTCCAACGGATAGAAACATCTTGAGTTAGATGATCTGCAACCATGTTAAGAGTCTTTGTAAAGGAGCCGTCTTCGACGCTTGACGCGATTTCTTTCAGAACTTTCCCGTAGGCCCAAATATCATTCAATCGATGTGTTTGAAATGGGAGATCAAAGGGTGATATTTCATCTCGTGTCTCCGGAGCTCGCCATTCATGCGTTACGCCACCGATACCGCTAATATCAATGAGAACCGCATTGCCATCGTTGTCTAAAACAATGCTTGATAGCTTCAAGTCCATGCGGGGTTTCTTCGCGCGGTGCATAGTATCCAAGGCATTCTCTATTTGAATAGGCCATTGCTCCCAACTGAAATCAGTGACACATTTTCCCTTCAGGACACATTTCAAGGAGCCACCGCTATAATACTCCAACAAATACCATTGATAACCATCGGTTGGTTGCTTTCCTGGGAGGTTGCGTAGGAATTGGTGAATACTGCGACGCCAGCAGGCTCTACTATGCCTCTCATGCCCCTGAACCTTTCGAGGTTTGCTAGTTCTTGTTGTATAAACTCCGTATCCCGTGGGTGGTACAAAGGACGGTTAACTACCTTGAAAATATACGGCGTTCTGTCGCCTTTGTGGAGAACACAAAACACTCCGTCGGTCATCTCAATCTTCTGTATCAATTCTGTGGCTTTGACGGCTCGAAAAGACGGGAATTGGAGGTATTTCACTCTTATGGGGTCCTCTTGGATATAGAATCGCATGTTTTTGATGAACCTCGCGGGCTGGCTGGCATCTTCTGGCTCGAGATGCAGGGTTGCAGTGTTGACTGTTTTCGTTTCGTCATTCAAAACAAGTTCAGTCACACTGGCAGTATCATACAAAAGGGCCAGCGAATGAAAATCGGTCATAGCGACAAAGTCTTGAAATTCATTTCGTCGCTCGCGTTTTGATTTGATTTGCCCCGGCTCGGTATTGTGACCAAAAGAAGAGATTGTGCCCTTCAATGTGACTTAGATCCCCCATCTTTTGTCATGTAGGTGGTATATGACTGTCTGGGAGCGACTGTAAGGTTCAGGCTTCCCTTCGGATCTGAAGTCCTCGTCTTCATAGTGCATCTTGAATTCTTGTCTAGGGGCGTAAGAGAAGCTGTTGAGGCTGGCATTTCATCTTGTATAGTATATTCGATGGGCGAGCAATTAGAGGTGAAGCAAAAGTCCGCGCACGTTAAACCAGGAAGCAGGTACTAGTAATACTTAGTAGTATATGTTACACCTCACCTCGTGACACCAGAAATGCTATTGACTATGTTTTCTTACAGGGGGTTTCAAAGCAGCCAACCGGCTCCCGGGACCATTACGCGACGCGTACGGAGGAGACCAACCGCAGCTTCTTCAATCAATGGACAAACCGATGCCGATCTTCAATATTTGTTTATTCCGGAAATTGATATATACTCATTATCGAACTGTGAAACTTGATTGTGTTCAATTCTATGAAGGAGGAAGAAGCTGAGATAGGATGGAGAGGGCGTGGCGCTTTTATGCCGGAGCAACAGAACAAGGCGCTAAACTCGAGGAGGCAAAACTAACCGAATCCCGTAATACACCATCTATAGCTTGGAACCAGCACGTCTGCGCTCCTCCTTCTCTTGGTCCCGAAGCAAACGACGCAAGATCTTGCCACTGGGGCTCTTGGGGACAGCATCGACGAAGCGAATACCTCCCTTCAGCCACTTGTGTCGAGCCTTGTGCTCTTCCACATACTTCTTGATCGACTGTGTCACTTTCTCATCATCCTTATCAGCCGAGGCTGATTTGACGACAATAGCCTTCGGAACTTCACCGGCAGCTTCGTCGGGGATAGCAATGACAGCGCAATCAGCGACGGCAGGGTGTGTGAGTAGGTGAGCCTCAAGCTCTGCAGGGGCAACTTGCAAACCCTGAAGTTTCTGTTAGTGGGGGCATTCAAACTTTGCAAAACCATGGTATGGAATAACAAACCTTGACTTTGATTAACTCCTTGATACGGTCAACAATAAACACATGCTCCGTTCCCTTTGGGCCCACACGGAAAACTGCTTCATCACCAGTGCGCATCCATCCGTTTTCAAAGGTTTCTTTGTTAGCCTTCTCATTGTTGAGGTATCCTAGTACCACACTCGGACTGCGGACCACCAGTTCACCTGGAGTGTCGTAGCTTGTGATTTCTTGGCCTTCTGGGGAAACAATGCGTGCTTCGACGCCAGGAATCAGATTGCCAGAGGATCCAAGGAAGACGTCGGTGGGGTGAGTCGAGGCCACAACCGTGGATGTCTCGGTTAGGCCTGTGGAGAAGTATTAGTTACCTGTGCACATATCTCGCCGCTGCGCACTAGAAGCTTACCGTAGCCTTGCCGGACTGTAACACTGGGATATATCTTTTGGAAATCTTCGGCCGTTTCCATACCCAGAGGAGCTGCTCCAGTGAACAATGATTTCACCGAGCTGAGGTCGTACTTGCTGCAGACCTCTTGGTTTCGGAGCATGGTGATGATGATGGGGGGAACCTGATAAATGTATTAGTAACAGGAAACTATAGCAACTGAGGACAGTACGCACCAAGAAAAGGGACGCGATCTTGAAGTTCTGGATAGCAGCCAGGTATAACTTTAGCTCGAACTTTGGTAACACAATCACCTGGTCGCCTCTATAGGGCCCAGTATGACACATAACCACCAAGGCGTAGATATGGCTTTGAGGGAGCAGACCCAGTACGACTTCGGTATGCTGGGGACCTCCTGGTGCTGCGAGGGCATCTCGGTGGGCCTTCTCGAAAGCGGAGATCTGCAAAATGTTTGCGATCACATTTTTATGAGAAATCATCACTCCTTTCTGTGGTGAATAGTCAGTATTCCTCGATCCATAATCGATTGTGCGGTGCACATACAGGCAAACCAGATGTTCCACTGGAATAACATAAAAATGCGGTTCGGCGAGCACCCTCTCCCGCGCTCCAGCCGAGCCTCTCCAACTTCGGTAATGATCTTCCTGCTTCAATGAGTTGAGACACGGTCTTGTATTGTGCAGGGATGCTTGCACCACCGGTGAGTTGGGCGGGAACTTCAAGCAGATAGATACGGTCCTTCGGAAATCCAGCCAAGGACGCCGCCTCCAAGGCAGTGGACAACAAGGGAGCACAAGTGAATAGAGCTTTTGCTTGGGAATCAACCAACTGATGCTTCAGCTCGGGTGCAGAATAAGCCGCGTTGGCGGGCGAAACAATTCCTCCCAACTGATGGGTGGCCCAGGACAAAGGAAGGGTATCAATCTGGATGAGGGGACGATTAGACATGAATGACCCTATATTCATTTTCCAGAACGTACCGTGTTCACGCTGAAGACTGCTACTGTTTTGTCCCATTCGGTACCCTTATTCGGGGACCAGTTGAACTCCTTTGCTAGTGCCCGAGCTAGATAATCGACTCGCTCCGCTACCTGGGCTCCTGAGTAGGATTTCCCAGTAATTCCACAAGTGAAGGGGTCTCTTGACTTTTGTAGTGGATTTCTTCCATATTGATCGTTGAGCATAAATTCGCTGATAGGAATATTATCAGGAATTGCGGGTAATTCTCCCGCCCCTTTATGAGGAGTGAAGACCATCTTGGCAGGGTACAGTGTGACAATTGAGATATATGCAAAGAAAAAAGAATGAAAAGAACTTGGTATGAAAAAGAACGGAGAGGCGCATAGGACGTGAGGGGAGTAGTGTAATAAGCCGGGGGTCGCTCCAATCCCAGTGCGGGGAAAGCTTAGCTCGGTCCCTCGTCGTGCATTGAAGGTGTTAAGATTAGCAAGCCCGGAGAAATGACCGAGCCGCGGCTGACGCCTCTACATACAAGTTCGCACTCCATGCATACATTACTGTATTCATGATGTCGATCCGGGCATTCCGAACTATTTAATTCTACAAAATTCACCCTTGGAACATATCTTTGTCGCACATACAACCCGTCGAAGCCGTGTTGTTCGGCATAATAATGATTAGTGAAGGATAGGATTGCCCTCGGATATCCTGGACGAGCCGAGGGTCTTGCCGAATGATGAAATCAAGCCCCTGACTGGCATGTCAACTGGTGCCTGAGGCACCAGTTGACCGCCACGTGATATCAGAAGCCATAAGTAGTCCAAGAATTTCAAGCAGGTTGTTTATAGTGCCATATAGTACTAGTAGTCCATAGTACGGAGTGGTATAAACAGAAAGTGTAGGAACAGTGGAGGAACGGCAGAACAAAAGTCACGTTACATGTGGTTTGAGCGACCAGAACTCAGACACTTTCACGCAACCCCATATATTGTTTACTTCGCTGCGCAATGACAAAGCCTTCAAATAATTAGGCTGTGCACGGAGTAGGGTGTTTTCCGTTCATTCGCCTTGGACCGGTGGGACGGAAAGTCCAGATTCACACACTTTATACTCAAGGTACCAAATCTCCATAGATCATCCCGACTTAAGATTTACTCCAACTGACGTAGTATGATCTAGATTCAATACGACACCACCTCACTAGCGAATGATCAGCACAGTGTCAGTTTGTTGTTTTAAATATCCCTTATCCAATGATTATATGAATATATCTACCTCAATCTTTCT
This sequence comes from Aspergillus bombycis, assembly GCF_001792695.1. Lineage (NCBI taxonomy): Eukaryota > Fungi > Ascomycota > Eurotiomycetes > Eurotiales > Aspergillaceae > Aspergillus > Aspergillus bombycis. Next base: position 27,035 of record NW_019170089.1, read on the forward strand.
CCTATGAATTGCTCCTGTATACCTGAATCCTCAAAAACCCCGATACCCAAGGAGGCCTTAGGACATATACTATACACAGGTTCAAAATAAATATGCCTTCTAAGAGGAAGAGGGCTACGACAGCAGTTTCAGCTCCATTGGCTCCCACTGTGGATGGGGAACCGCCAGCATGGGCAAATGTATGTAGCTGAACACTGCTCCCATAGTGCTTCTTGACTAATCTATCAAGGTACGCTCGGAGTTAGGTGACACCCTTCCATGGTTCCGAGCCGTTCAAGGTGGCATATATCATAAAGATGGTCTAGCATGGGGGGTCCTCATTAGTCGTGACTCGGGAGAGCGCTCGTATATCGATGAAGAAGTTGTAATAACCAGGATGTACGTACAATTCCTTCGACTTGCCACGAGTCTTTTTCACGCTAAGATCCCTCACTTGTTTGTAGTGGTGGCTCATGCTCTAGGAATGCGAATGGAGACTTGGTTCGCGTCAAGGACCAAGGGCAGGAAGATCTTCTAGTGAAATGTCTCTTGAACAGCATGAAGCAGAAAGTTCCTATCGGAATTATCATTGGTAGGTGTATGGCGTCCAAAACGTGTGAGAGGCCTCTATTAATGATAAGATAGGAGATCATAACGCTGTCTTGGGAAGGACGGTCCCGCACCCCTATAATGTGATGGATTACTTCCGTATCACGAACATCTGGTTTGAATGTGTTGACAATCGTAGAGCTGCGAAGGTGCGCTATGAGAAGTTAGATCTCCAGAGCAAGAGCTGGTGGGCAGACAAAGAGTCGGCATCGCCGCCGCCTCTAGGAGAACGCGATTTTGCAAGCAGACCAAACTCAGCTGAATGCAATGCATGTAGCCACAGAAGCGTCCAGGTATTTCATCAAGGCTGGATGTGTTTACAACCATCTTGCACCCGTTTCTTCAAAATTGGAGCATCGGCCGCTCCAGCAAACCTCACTTACCACGAAAAGTTTCTGAGTTGTCGGATGGCCCCAGACTCTACCATAAAACCTCACCACAGCCTGATACCAGATTTGCTTAGCACTTTTGACGAAGATGATGCAAGTACAGCCACCAGTAGATTGGCTTGGAAAGGGATTGTATGCCCACAGTGCCGCAAGTGTATTTCACGAAAGTATTGGAGAGGCTGGAAGTGTAGCGACGATGATACCTCTATTTCGGACCAACCTAAGCCTCTCTGCACGTTTGAGAAGTTGATGCAAATGCCAATCGTGTCTCTACGATCTGTCATCAATACGCTCGAAATTGCTCCTCAGAAGCGAGCCTATACTCCTGATGACAGGTTCATGACTCCAGTCATTGATGATGACTCACTAGCTCCATATAGGAGGCTTGTCTATACTATCCCAGGAGTCGGTCATATCACGCACTTGGTGTCGAATAGAGACATAAATGATTGCCCTAACGGACCAAACACTATTTTTACACAATTGCAGCTGGCTGACCTGGGGTTGCAGAGATTTCCTTTGAGTAATGCCGTAGGTAAGTTTCCATATTTTTTCATGAATTGCATATGTTTCACGGTGAGCTTCTAACGAATCTCTCTATAGTCACTGGGACGCTTACCGCGCACTTTGCAGTAAACTATGTCAGTTTGACCCAGTGAAGTCTTGTATGGTCAAAATCATCTGATGTCGTCGTTTTAGGGAAACCCGTATAAGTATGTCGCGCCAGTGAATTGCAAAGGCTTCGACGAGGCGCCCGGGGTAGTTCTAGATGCATTGGGCCGTCTGCAGTGGGCAACGGAACAAGCTGTGCATCTGGTTGGAGATACGCCCTATCTGCCGAATGAAATGCTAGTGTTGGGTTATTTTGCGGAGATGAAGATCGGGGTATGTACGATCTCATTTTCCATCCTTCAAGGAGATTATTTATGCCAAGGTGGAGAAGGAGACAAAGGCAGTCAAATATATATAGAGCTGATGCTAACACCTTTAGTATCACGACGACGGCGAAACGTCCCTTGGCCCTACCATTGCGACACTCTCGCTGGGGGCTCGCTCTACAATGCAGATCCGTATGAAATCCAAGTACTACAAGGGCCAGAGTAGCAGGAACATTCTACTTGAGAATGATCCGGTGCTTCCAGGCTGTGCGTTTCAATTACAAAGACAGGCATGGAAAGCCGAACTCGAGGATGGAGTAATCACACGACCAAAGTATGATAAGCACCGGAACGAGTTCTTCAAGAGAAACCGCACCCGGGGCGAAGCGAAGCCGTGCATTAAATTGGATCTCCACCACGGAGATATGGTTGTAATGCATGGTGAAAGCCTGCAGAGATACTATGAGGTATGGCTATGAGATAACACAGAGAAATTCAGAATTCTGACAACCCTTCAGCATGAGGTTGTTCCTGACACCAAATTGCGCTTTGCGTTGACCGCGCGCCACATCAAAGCAGACTATGTGGACCCGAAGGATATTCACAAGGGAGATATTACCCTTGCGGGACACCAGTTGTATAATGGAGTCTGAGCAATGGTGCTTTCTTTTGTTTTATTGTCTTTTGTTTCTTTGAATCTCACCCCCAATAGCGGCTGACAGTGTGCCAGCCCAGCTGTTGTTTGCTACTTGGCCTTTTTCTGTTTCTCTGAGATTTGCCCTTCGATGATGGTTCACCTTATATTTATTTTATTGTAATTGCCTTTCTAGTAGTTACTACCCTATGAATACGAAGTTGATATGCTATCCCCATTGTCACCGATGGACCAATGCATCGTTTGACCTACTGATCCCTCTTGAACCAGCCACTTCCTTCACCAAGTTCAAAAACCTGCGATCTCTCAGGGGCCTCGAAGGTACCAGCGGGAAAGTAACCAGATGGGGAACTCGAAACCTCCTCATACTCATTCGAAACTGGCTGCCACTCGTTGGAAAATTGACCGCCATTGGACTGGGCACCCTGATCGGGGTTGTTAAAGGACCAGGGAAGGTTGTCGAAGCCGGCGGGCCATTCGGATCCGGGCTGTGTGGTGCCTTGCGTGGTGCTATCTTGCTGTCCCCAAGGAGCCATACCACCGGCCTGGTTGGTCTGTTGACCGGCACCCTGACTAACCTCCTGTTCGTTTCCTTGACCAATTCCTTGTCCCCAGGGGATGGTAAAGCCGCCTCCATTTTCCATTCCAGTTGGACCACCAGTTTGCTGACCGGCTCCCTGGTTGGCTCCCTGGTTGGCTCCCTGGTTGGCTCCCTGGTTGGCTCCCTGGTTGGCTCCCTGCTCATTTCCTTGACCAGTTCCCTGTCCCCAGGGGATGGTAAAACCACCTCCATTATTCATTCCACTTGAAGAGCCGGGTTGAGTACCAGAGTTTCCATTTTGGCTACCATCAGCACTGCAGTTGTTGAAAACACCTAAACAAGGATAGTCAGCACAAATTCCTAAACAACCAATGGCAAGAGAGCTTACTGTTAGCATAGTAAGCAAATGAATCGGCGTTATTCTTGGCTTGCGCAGTGCTCAATTGAAGCACACCATCAAGTCCATACACAACATCATCTGTACCCGGCGCATAGACACTAGTAGCATGCGAGAACTCATGGAGCGAGATAGCCGCCTGATCCAGATATCCACACTCGTTCACCACCTGCTGCGTCTCATAATATGCTTGGCAGTTGACAACACGGTTTAGTGTTGGGTATGTAATGGCCGCAATGTTGCCGCCGCAGGAATCCTGCGCCGATGGCTGACAGTAGTAGGTCAATGTGCCCTTCGATGTTGCTTCCTTGGCAATAGCCTCCAAGCGCTCCGCAACCTCCTTCTTGTCAGCCTCGTCCTGGGACTTGAAGAACTTCTGGAACAGTCCACTGCTGCCGTCGCGGGCATCGGCAGCAGCGGCCTCGGCCATCTTGGCGGCCTGCGCAAGGTTATCCTGCATCAGCTTGTTGTATTCGCCACTGCAGGATTCGAGGGTGGCGCGGGTAGTAAGGCGGTTGGCAGAGTCCTCAGGAGCATCGAAATCGATGGTGTTGGATGTGTAAGGTACGACAAAGAATTTCTTGGGGTCCTTCAACTTCGTGTATTCGAGCATGCCATCCGCGATCGCGGAGTACTTCTCTCCGGGGGCAAGGTCGTGGGAGTCGGCGATGTCGAAGATGGACTCGATTGTTTGCTTAGGGGCGAGTTCCATGAAGGCGTCATCACTCAGGTGTGTGTTGATGTAGTCGACCTCCGCACCAGTGAAAGTTGGGCCGCCACCTTTTCTCTTTTGTTAATCATTTTGAGCTGAGATGCACATGAAGATGTGAACGTACCAGATCCAGACACAACCACCTTCTTAGTGGGAAGCTCGTTATCGAGGAGACCACCCCTCTTGACAACACGGAGATTCTCATCGGCAATGTTGGTAATGAAGGCTTTAACAGTCGAGTTTCCGAGCGCCTGCAGCTGAACATCAATCAGGTTGCGAGCACCGTCCTGCGGCGCTCCCGAAGCTTGCCTCGGAATAAGAATCGGCTTGCCAGCAGCCAAGGTCAAAAGACCGAAGAAGTGAACGAGTTGAATGAATGACATCCTGAACGGAGAAAAGGAGGGAGAAGATAAGAAAGGAAAGGAAGGAATGGATGGATAAGAGAAGGCACCGGAAGTGTGGTCCCAGGCCTGGTTTTATACATTGTACGACCTTGAGAAAGATCATCGACTCATCCTGACATTTCACATTGGCTAATGGATTTTTCTGATGGTTACATTGTTACCCAATCGATTCATTTGTTTCTGATGCATACATTTATCCTCCTCGCCATCGTGGCCTCGGCTGCTGGCACTTGATACAATGGGTCAGCGGCTATAGATCTGCCGCAGTGTCCCATGATGGGTTGAAAGTGCCATCAACAGCCAATGACGGTAATGCGGACGGTTCCTGGGCAAGAATCAGGTAAATTAAACGGCCATGGGGCCTCGAGATCTAGACTAGATGAGGCAGATCATGGCTACAACAGGCTAGCAGATCTAAGGTGAGAACATATCGTGCTATATGAAAAGTAAGTTAAGATCGAGAAAATTCCGAGACCACACCCGCCGCATAACCCTCGATAGTATAGAAGTAAGTATCCTCCGCGCTCCACCCCAGCATATGGGGGTCATGAGGCAGATCCATCCAGACCCATTAGCTAAGAAACAGGCACCCTATTTGATTCCCTCATCCCGCACCTGAAACGCTTAGCAGCCTTAGCTAGCTTCAGGGTCCCGGAAGAATACTACCTTCCATCCTGGACTCAATCCACATTAACACGAGATAAGTGGGAGCGCATGGCAATTATGACACATTTCCATGGACGCCCAAGCCCAAAGCCCCAAGTGAACGGGGCTAAGAGGATTAACACAGGAATTAAGGAGCGTGGAAGTGGGGACGAGTCCCTAGTACATGCGACCTCTTGGCATCAACGGCGTTTCAGGGGTTCCAAGCCCTACCGAATCGCCAGATTCCTGGTGGTACGTTTTCGATTTTTAAGGTTGAGCCCGTTTCAAACGCATCGAACGGTTAGACTACTACAGGCTCGGGATCTGTGACCTGCGGTGAACTTGGAAGGATTTCTGTTTGAACTGCCGCTTGACATGAAACCGTCCCGGATGTTCGGATATTGAAAGTACGGTCGGTATCTCTTGGCAGCTCACGGTACGGCACTGCTCGGAAGCGCGATCAGTTTTGTATATCATTATAGCGCGATGGTATGTGGCCCCAACATAGTATCTGCAGGTAGTCAAGTTAGGCCGTTGACATCTACTTACATAATGAAAAAGCTTGCGGTAACTAACTATCTGGTTCTACTATATTCTATGCCCGGGTGGAATAGAACAGCCTGCAGGGCAAAGACTGAAATCACGACCCTGTCCTAGATGGCAACGCTAGTTTAGTCAGAAAGGAGAAAGAATAGGTACGCTACATGGGGATTTTGCCCGAAAGGGAAAAAGTGAGGGTTAACGTGTTTAGTCTAGCGCACTGGCAAGCGGAGTCTACCCACTTCCTGCGTAGAAAGCCTTCCCTAAGATTCTTTTCTCTCCGCTGCGGATATCCCAGAGCACGACGAGAACATCCATCGCCAAGTTATTCTTAATTAAGGATTTCAATCCTAAGCCGCATTTGGTATGCCAATGCTGATCTTGTAGCTGCCATTGATTTAATGCCGCAGTCAAGGGTTGGTCGATCAGGGTATTGCCCCCGCGTTCCAAGCACTCAGGATTCCTAGTCTTATATCGCACCTTTTATGTATCCACAAACATCACTTATATTGCCGGTTCCAGGGGAAGGTTCTGCATGTGATCCGGCAACAATGATCCTTCTGAGCCGTGTCTATGCTCCTGATACTTTATGTACGGAGTCCTGTGAGTGGAGCCTTGGGTACATCGTTCGATTGTCTTTCCATAACGGCCCGATGCTTACAAATGCTATGTACTGAGAGTTATTCAGGGGGTGTATACTCACTGCTCTGATTTTCGCTGTAGATGGCTGCAGTTGAAAGCTTCTAGACGAGGAAACTCTCCGCGCCGGGACTATCTCAACGATCAGGAAATTACAAAACCTTCAACATCCTGTGATTAAACCTTTCCACCATGCCGTGTAAGGATGTTGCCTCACTACTATGCTCTAAACACCGAGTGGCTGATTCCCGTCACGGATCAAGCATCCCAGGGGCACTCTCGCAATATAGCCTGCCGTGTCACCTGGGCTTTGGGAAGTCCCTGACTCCCTGGCCTCTCCTCTGCCCTCCTGAACTGCTATTACTCAAGGGGAGACTCTCAAATTGGAAAGACATGCACATGTGAACGCAATCGGGGCTATAGAGGTGATGACCATGTCGTATCTTCTCATGTTTCTCAAACGTGGACAATGCAAGGAGGGCATGCCACCTATCTCACTCATCCCTTAACCCCCGAAAAGAGCGCTCGAAGAACTTCGAGGAAACATGTCCTCCAATGATATTAACATTTCACAGATCATCGACGCTGAACGACCATGGTGTTATAATACCACGTCTTTGGGATTGTTTTACGGCACCAGTTCATACGTTGATGCCATGCCTGGGACAACAAGACTCGTTCATGGCCTTGAATCACCCATACCGCTTGATGCTCGCCCATAAATAGTGACGATCTCTTTACTTCGAAAGTAGAGATAGTCCATGCGGACGTACAAGGAAAACAGATGATGTTACTCAGGGGTTACTACCGCACGAGAGATACGTCCTGCGAGCGTGGTCATGCATACAGACACGTCAAAGTCTCTGATGCTACTCGTATTTCACCCTGTCTTCGGGTTTTAGCGAGAGTGTGGAGTGTTACCCTGCTGTAAGGTGCGCTATACTCGAATAGTCTAGCTGCATTAGAGGCCGTGGGGGCAGCTTCACAGTATTCACACTGCGTAGTATCTACCACGTTTAACCAGCGCCATATGAGTATAACTACAATATGTGTTCATGCGATTACAAGGAGCTCATTCTTTTACGATTGAGATCTTCTGCTTTCCTCTCCCTTTCCCGTACCTGTCGTCCCATTTGAGTGCCTGGATTGTCACGGCTCAATGCATGCTCCTCCCGCGACACTATTCTCATGACTTGAATGCCAATATAGATTGGATTGAGATAACCGAGTTTGTTGCAACTTATCATTGAAACAAAAGGCACTTTGGAGCAAGAGGAACAGAAAGCTTCGGAGGTCTGATCGCAGTAAGGCTCTCAAGCCAATAACAAGCAACAAATGACCGCAAGCGACATGACTAAGATGGCCAAGCAGAGAGGAATGTCACCTTTCTGAGGAACAATAGCATTGATGTCGAATGTGGTTGCGATCGGAATGCAACGTTGAGAAAATACGAGAAGTCGATACGCCCCCACGGAATGTAACCGTCGATCCGTCTGGGGAATTTCCGGGGTTTGTTTATTTTATGGCAGACAGTATAACAGACCCACGTTCGCCTGTCCCACAGATCTCCTCACAACCAGCGTCCGCCATGTGGTCAGTTATTTTGCTTTCGCTGATTGCAGCTGTCGCGGCCTTGCAGTCCCTTCCACCGGTTCAATGGGCCAGTTTGGGTTCTGGACACGATGGCTTCGACATTGCGACAATAGACCGAAATATCTACATCACGAACAGCTTCGCGTCGGATAGAGACGAAAATGGCCTGACACTTATTCCACCATCGGCGAATGAATTTGCAAATACCTTTCGCCAGGACTTGGAGGAAATAACGGGCGAGTCATGGAATCTTCACCCGGTTGAGGAGCTACCCGAAGGCCAGACAGGCATTTTCCTTGACAGACTCGATTGCTCGCAAGGCGCGCTGACGTATGAGAATGGCGATCCCACGGAAGAGGGCTACAAGCTTCAGGTACAGTCTGGACGCGTCTTGATCCGTGGCTCAGGCGCTCGAGGAATGTGGTGGGGAACACGAACGTTGCTGCAACAGTTGTTGATAGCTCACACCCACCCAATCCCATCGGGTGAGGTGGTTGACGCGCCCTCGTATCCAACGCGAGGATTCTTACTAGACGCCGGAAGGAAATGGTACTCACCATCATACCTCAAGGACCTCTGCACGTATGCGTCGTTTTTCAAGCTGTCGGAATTTCAATACCATACTAGCGACAACTACCCCTTGAGTCGTGGCCACAATGAGACCTGGCAAGATGTTTACGCGCAGTTCTCCTTGCGACCGGAGAGCCCTGAGCTGCAGGGTCTCGTGCAGAGACCCAATGAGACCCTGTCGCGGGCAGATTTTGAGGATCTTCAGCAGCACTGTGCGCAACGAGGCGTGACTGTCGTCCCAGAAATCGAAGCGCCTGGCCACAGTTTATTCATTACGAAATGGAAGCCAGAATTGGCCTTGGACAGCAAAGACCTGTTGAATTTGTCCCATCCGGAGACTATTCCCCTGGTGAAGTCCATCTGGACGGAGTTTCTGCCATGGTTCCAATCAAAGGAGGTCCATATCGGTGCTGATGAGTACGATTCCACACTCGCAGACGACTACATTGACTTTGTCAACGAGATGGCGGAGTTCATGGACGAAACGGCCGACAAGACGGTCCGGATCTGGGGTACATACGAACCATCCGACACCCGCAACATCTCAAAGGATGTCATTATTCAACATTGGCAGTACGGCCAATCCGACCCGGTCGATTTGGCCGAACAGGGCTACGAGATTATTAACTCAGAGGATTGGTGGGCTTACATGTCGTTGAAAAACGACCACATGCCGATATTCCCAGCCCCGTATCCAGATTTCTTTAATAACTCCAGGGTACTCAACTTTGCGGAGAGAGACGGATGGCAGTGGACACCAGCTCTCTTCAACCCCGTGAACGTCACCGAGCAGCCTGACCCGAAGCCCGTCAAGGGTGCCATCCTGGCCGCATGGAATGACAATGGGCCGGATGCGACGACACAGTTGGAGTCTTACTATGCGATCCGCAATGGCATTCCCGTTGTCGCAGCGAGGGCGTGGGCTGGAAACCGCGGACCCCGTATCAATGTATCCACTTTGTCAGACTCGATGGAGCTCTTAACCTCGCGGGCCGTGGCTCAGAACCTAGACAGACAGGTTCCCCGCCAGAATAAGGATGCCCATGAACTGCTAAGTTGGACCAGATCCTTGGAGAATGTAAACAGCGACAGAATCCATCTAGGATATGGCAGCAAAGGGATGAACTACGAGTTGACTCTCAATGTTTCTGGTCCATTCACCCTGTCGTCAAACGACTCGAACCTGGTATTGTCGCCAGATGGCGACCTGACCTTTGTCTCGGACGGCTGGGAATACCCCTTGCGCTCCATAGAGGAAACAGATGGGTTCGACGAGAGCTATCCAGGTCGGATTTGGACGAACGAGACCTCCTCAACCCACGAGCCAGTGACCGTTCCATTGCAGAGCCACATCACCATCCGGACCGACATGATCGGTGGCAGTCGGGTCTGGGTCAACGAGGGATTCGTCGGACGCTTTGAGGTGCTGGTATTTGGTGGCAAAAACCGGCTATTATCATGGAGTCAGATGGCGTTCGTGGCACCACTGGAGTGGATCGAAGGGGGTATCCAGCGCTTGACAGTGAATGAGTTCGACGGGCAGCATTGACCAATGCCAACCATGCAGACTGTATAAAAAAGTTCCGGGAGCAAATAGATGTGTGCAGCATACCCCTCACCGTCCAATTTCACCGACTTGTGGATCCTTGACCCTTCTGTAGAGACTTGCATTTATCCGTCCAGTAATTGCAGCCATTTCCCCGCATCCCCGTCCTGCATCGTAAACAAGGCTTCGGAGATCCGGAGCCACGGCCGTAAAGCTTGGGTATTTTAACTGAGTAATGCAGCTCTATATGTCCCTATATTTATTTACCTTCCTCCCGCCGATTGTGGTCATGCCCGAGAACTCATAGTCATTCACAAACACCCGCCATGCAGACCCTTCCACTCCTCCTAGGCATCCTAGCCGCAACACAAGGCCTAGCCCTAGCAAAGCCTACTCCAAAATGGGGCCCCAAGAATTCAAGAACCTCGTCACATTCGGCGACAGTTACACAGACGACACGCGAGCATCGTACTTCTACGCGCACAACGCATCCGCACCACCAGTAGGATGGACACAGCCCGTGGTACGTACACATAACCAGCACACCCAAACCAATCCCCATTAACCCATAAGCAGGCCAACTCCTCTGCCTCCGGCGGCTACAACTGGGGCCACTACGTAGCGACCGCGACAAACGCAACGCGACACAACTACGCCGTCAGCGGCGGCGCATGCTCGAACAAAATCACCCCACGGACAATGTCCGGCCTGAACATCTCCTACCCATCCGTTCTGGAGTATGAGATCCCGGCCTTCCTGGCAGACAGCCAGTATGTCGACGCGCAGGGGAACCAATTCCTCGACATCCCGGCCGACGACACCGTTTACGCCATCTGGATCGGGACGAACGATCTCGGCAATTATGCCTTTCTGACTGATTCGCAGGTCCGGGGGAAGGTCATCCCGGATTACGTAGAGTGTGTGTATGAGGCACTGGATCGCATCTATGAGAGCGGCGCGCGGTACTTTGTGTTGATGAACCTGGCCCCGTTGCAGTTGACGCCGCAGTATGCTTTGCGGAGCAATGGGGGTGTTGAGAGCGTCTCGTGGTGGCCCGACAAGCCTGCGAACCAGACTTTGATTAGCTACCGCATGTGGGAGCAGGTGGTCAATGTTAATGACGTGTTTCGGTATAGGACGCCGTTTGAGGTCTTGGTTGCGGATCGGTATCCTGGAGCTGGGGTTGCCGTTATGGATATGTATGGTTTGGTGAGTTATTTCTTTTTTGACACTTGTGGTTTGTGATTGATGAGGAGGGTGCTGATGATCGATAGTTATCTGATATCTACTATAACCCGGATACCTGGTTCGGGGACGTGGGTGCCAATGTGACTGGGTTCGTGAAGCATTGTAATGCCGGGGGCGAGGATTGTGTTCGGTTGCCGGATGAGGAGAACTTCATGTGGTTTGACGAATTGCATCCGTCTCAGACGACGGACCGGTTTATTGCGGAGGAGTTTGTGAAGGTAGTTAATGGTGAGAGTGAGTGGGCGACGTATTGGTGAGGTTGGCTGGATGGGATCCCTGTCGAGGGTTGTATCTGGTCTCGTGACCTGTACAGGTTAGAGGGATGCATATCCCCGAATATCAATGACTAAATTAACGGGATGTCATTTGAGTACACGACTTCCTTGAATTTGTACCTGATTCATCTAACACCATACTCGCCGAGGCAGGGTCTTGCGCGTGACATGTCACAATGGCAATGCAGGAATCCAATCCCTGGCTTTCCATGTATAACATTAACATAGGAGCTAGGACAGCATAGCCACTCTCAGGGAACACCTATTCGAAATAGTGAGTATGAGGGAACGATGAAACAGAAATAGAAATGCGAGAAAAGAAAAGCAAAGCAGAAAACAACAGCGCAGTCCCGCCCCGTCACTCTATGAATAGCATCATCATCAACCCGAGGCGGCCATACAAAACAACCTCGCAACAGAACAATCCACCTCTAAATCTAACCCTCTAACGGCCGAGGCCACAGGACCCCACGAACCAGAATCCAACGGCTGCTGACAGCGCATGATCCCGCCGCGCCTCAACTCACGTACGCCAGGTAAAAGAAGCCAGAAGGCCTAAACACGACGGGACCCACCCGTCAAACACCAGGCATCCAAGTATCAAACTAAGCCCGACATCGTCCTTCTTCGTCGCTTCTGGGGGCGACGCTAGTGACAGGTAGGAAACTGACGAGTTACCAGATTCAGTAAAAGCGCAGGCAGGAATCGAGTCAGGAATGGGTACTTCATCCAATCCGAACGCCCTGATTCGAGAAATCCACCGGAACCACGGCCCCCTAAGCTCCCTAATGACAAGCTAATCTTCATCCCGAGAGCCCATCCAGTGGAACACAAATCCACCGTTCGACCGCCGGCCAATCACGGAGGCCCAAAAACCAACAGGACCAGCAGCCGGCCTTGACACGGCATGTGCGAGGCAGACACGCATATACGCCTTATAAGGAGCGTGCCGAATAACCACATACACAAAACTGAAAAAAAAGGGGGGGAAGGGACAGGGTAAGAAAGATATTACCAGGAGAAAGGGACACCAGACACCGGGTTGGACAAAATGGCTTCCAACACCGAGAATTCTTGTCTACGGCATCCGCACATACGATACACGCAAAGAGAGAAATGGACGACAACGGCGCAACCCCACATTATCGTCTGAGTCCGCCGCCGAGGCCCATTGCGCTTCGACCCGAGAGCATATCACGTTCTGAAATACTCGTCACGGTGAAGAATCGCCCCGAGCCATGGCATTCGTTGGATTACACTGTCGAGCATGAGGGCCAGACAATATTCTCGGTCCAGGGGTATCCGTGGAGTATTGGGCAGCGACGGGTTTTCTATGATCGGTCTGGATTGCCGCTTTTTGAGCTGCGGGGGCGGTGGTATAATTCTTCGTGTCTGGAGTTGAGGCTACCGGGCGAAATGGAACATGTTATATTGTCTGCCAAGTTGAGGGTCGCGGTTCGAGCGCCGAAGGCGGTTGTCAGGTTCCGGAATGCTGCTGCGTCTGAACAGCGGAGACTGAGGGATGCTAGGAAACGGAAAGCGAAGGGCCGGATTGACGGCGATGACAATAATGACGTTTGTCTACCTGGTTCCGACGAGCTGATGCTCGAAGTCCGCGACGAAGACCCGTACCATCATACCCAGGTCTTGGTGCTTGGGGACCGAATCGTGGCGCATATCCGTCTAGTGACGAACCCCGCCGAGCTTGCTGAAGGGCCGCAGCCTCTGTCTCGATGTCGGCCGAAGTGGGAAGTGAGAGTTGCCCCCGGGGTAGATGTGGCACTGATAGCGGTCGTGGTTGTTATATTAGGCCAGCGGGTCACGGTGGGTGAGTATGATGGTCGTGGATCAGGGGACATATAATGGAATTTGCGATCTTTTCAAGACAAAGGTTCTTTATCTTTGAGTATGGGACGGGCATTGGTGTTATAGTGGGCAGTTTTAAAGATCCATGTCCTGGGGCTAGGTATCTGTAGCCTCTGATACCCTGGAGGTGAAGACTTCGATTCATGTACATTCTTTTACACTAAGGCTAATATCCAAATTATTGAATTCAAAGGGCTTCATAATGGTTCGAACTACAGTTATAGAGAAGACGAGCGGCAGTGCAAGAACTACCTGAAATTCAAACTAAACACTGCATACGCATTACCTCCAAGCAAAACAACAAGCAAAGGTCGTGAAGAAGAGGGATACTCAATCTTTAGTCCTTACCGATCCATAGGGCACACCATTAAACTCCATCTCAAACAAAAGTGATGCAGATGTTGGTGTGAGCCGAACGACTACATCAATCGTGTAATGCTCAATCCCTTTGGAATTCCTTTGCTTCGAAAAGAGCTTGGTCGGAACTGCGTTAAGATCATATTTCATCACACACAGCTTGAATGTATCTTTCTTTCAGCGTTAGCTGTCTATACCTTATCTTATAAGGTGTAAAGATCACTCCAGCTAACCTTCGGTGACCTTATCTGGTGCTGTGTCGGCGTAACAAACGAACAGATTCTGGGAACTTCTTCGCTTTTCATTAATGCGTACATGAAGTTTTAAAGGGTGTCTAAGTGGTGTATTTTCGGATATTGTATCGTTCTATCCATACAGCAACACGTTCAGTGTTGTTTCCACATAGTATCAAGGGTCATAGAGTTAGGTACCTTCATGATGAACCATGTTATCTGGTTTTTTACCCAGTAAACCTCTTCAAGCTCCGACCAGACTATTTCAGAGGGCCTGTGGCGCCCAGGTTCGTAGCGCGACCAGTGGCTTACTCCATAGTAGCATCGCGCAATACGCTTCCCAACTCGGTTCCCATCCAGGCCTCGTTGTACGGCACCGCTTTCAACGACTTTAGCATCACGATGCAGATTCGTAGCCGCAAGGGTCACTTACCGGGCAACTGCGGACCATCTGTAGATTGAATTAGAATATAATCCTCACACACGCAGCTCTGAGGGTTCACTTACGCATCTGCTGGTTACATGACAGGAGTATGCGGACAGGCTGCTTTGAGTCGCCGATAGAGATACTCTGTCCCCAGATCGCTCCCGAACACTGAGACCACTACTAACCTGTCAAGTGCAAGGAAGCCACCTTCAAGGCCTATAGATGGCTTATCCTCCACACCAGGCAATGGGATGAGGTGTCCGATCTCTTGGAATTCGTCATCGTCACCCTCGTCGAACATGAAGTTGGACTTGATGTTGTCCTGCCAAGAAGGCATAGCAGCCTGCATAGATATGCAGGAAACCTGCCTGAATTCAGTATCTCCGAGGAGCTCCTTCAGCAATGCCAGAAATTTCACGTCTAGTAAGATTGATCCACAGGCAGCCCCTGTAACGATTAGGTCGTTCCTAAGCCATGAACAGGAATATACAACACATACCAGTACCTTGGGTCACCTCTTCGAGACCAAGTGGGCTAACAGTCTTTATGCAGTACGATATTACGTCCTCATTAGGTTAGTATGTTGCCCCTCGTAGTGTAACCTGCATCACTTACAACCGTTCCACCACCAGCGTCGCATATCACAATGATATCCCCATTCTATAGATCAAAGGTTTGCGTCCCGTTACTCTCGCACCATTAGATTCAGAATAACCTGGATGGTATTGGACTACATAACTCTTAACCAGTGGAGCGCGGCGGCCTCCGGCTCGGATATGAGGTAGATATCAGATAGTGGAATACCTGCAGCTGAACACGCCAACCGAGTAGCATCTTTCGCTTTGTCTGACCACACAGCTGGAACTGTTAGTACATATTGAATTTCCAACCGCTGGATAGCATGTCCGAATCGTCGGCGCAGTATCTCCCTGCCATGGCTTGTTAACTTGTTGAGGTAATCCGCTACCACCTCACGGGGCCTCTTTCGTCCAGCAGCCTTTTGGAGAAGATTTCAGGGATGAAATAAGTCTACTGGTCTTCATCAAGCAGAATTTTGACTCCGTGGATGACGTTCTTCGGGGACGTGAGTTCGTAACCCATCGAACCTTTCCACCCTCATAGCAAACCGTAGTAGGCGCTTTAGGGATCTTTCCTGCCCGAGTTAGCTTTTGTTTGATAGGGCCAGGGTACATCTTGAGCTATACTGTTTCCTCTACCTGGCCATTCGGATATCACTTCAATATCGTTGGTCACTCCAGTCAGAGACCAAGCGATCCTGCCATCATCAGAATGTATTCTAGTTCTAGCAACGTCGAAACAAAAGAAAAAGCACAAGAGGGCCACCCACCCACTGTACGTTGCACCAAAGTCAATACGAACTACAATCTGTGGCTTGTTCGTCATGGTGGTGTTGTGTGTGCACGGTAACAGTATTGGAAACGGTAGTGAGTATACGAAGGAGCGAAGGAGGGAAGGGGAGATTCGCTCGATGATCAATTCCCCCGTCACCCAACGCCAGTATGACGAATATCATATCACTATACACAGATCTACCTCGAGCTTGGCCAACTTCAATTGCCCCGTATTGTTCTTTTCTCTTCATCTATCCAAGACCACACCTTGCTCTTATAACAAGACATGGCTTAGTCTCTATGGCTTCGGGAAAGACTAACACCTGGCCTCCAAGCAGTCTAGGACCTAGTAACTGATTATAAGGGTTTACACAGACACAGACCCGTCTTTGTACCACGTCGGAGGATTTTCACTAAACATGAATCTCATTGAACAAAAAGTCTTACCGAAAGATATCTAAAGCTTGTATAGGGCGGGAAGAGCGAAGAAACAGGCACAGGGAGCATCAAAAGCAAAACAATGTACGCATTCAAGATCACAAAACCAAGTCACAGAGAACACAAAGGAAAATCAAACACCGTTGGTAAACCCGCTACCTCCGGCCTCCGTATCAATCTTCATTGAATCCATCAACCCACATACCTCGAATAGCTTCTTTGGGCCCAGCCCATCCGGAATGCCAACAACGCCTTCATTCTTTAGTCTTTCCAGCGCAGACTTGATGCCCAGATATGCTGGTGCAAAGCAGGCGAAAGAAAAGATCATAATGCGGAATCCCATCTCTTGTGCCTCCTTGGTGGTGATGATGGGACCAGCTCCATTCTCGACCATGTTCAAGAGCAAGGGCCACGGCGCCAGATCCTGCACCGCCTGTCTTGCCATCTCTTTGGAGGTGAAGCCTTCCAACAGTCCAACATCCGCGCCAAGGTCACGGGCTGCCTTGAGACGTCGGATACATTCGTCATACCCATGCTGTTGTAAAGCATCTGTGCGGGCAATCAGAACGATATCCGAGCGCAACCTGTCCTTGGTCAACTTGGCGGCGCGGATGCGGGTGAGATATTCTTCCAAGTCGACGACCTTCTTGCCAGCAAGATGACCACAACGCTTGTTCTGAATCTGGTCTTCAATGTGGAAGCCAGCAACCCCAGCCTGGATGTACTGCTGAACAGATTTGGACACCATTAAAGGACCTGCAGTATATCAGGGGTCTGACAGTCATCTGGGGATGAGGAGATAACATACCACCATATCCAGTATCCATATCAGCGATCAGAGGGGGTCCGAACGGGTCCAGATTGGCAATCATCTCGGCATTGGTCCGCATATCATACAGTTGGGCCAGCCCAAGATCTGCCATACCGAGCCTTGAGGCGGTAGTGCCAGCACCAGTCTGACTGGTTAGTGTTGATATGGAACAGTGCATGATCAAGACATACCATATACATTGCCTTGAAGCCCAGCCCCATGGCAATTCGAGCGGAGATACCATCGTACACACCAGGGCAGACGATCAAGTCGTCTGTTTCCCTCAACATACGGCGCAGCTTAGACGCCCCGGCTGTCATATACAGGGAAACAGTGGGCTCCTGCCTGGTCCCGTTAACTTCATAGAAGCCATCTTTCTCGACGGTGATGGTGATAGCCAGGTTAGACGAGGAGGAGTCTCCGACCTTCATTGTGATTGATTTTGAAAACAGATGATGAGGAAGATAATGATGATGATGATAATGGTGGTGGTGATGAGTTCTGGAAGATAGCACTCCTACAATGGAAATGAGACCCTTTATATACCTCAATTCCAGCCTTCGATGCCTACCACTTCGGGGAAATAACTATCCGTCGGACGACCAGCCGGTATCTCAAGTGCCTCCATTTGCTCATCGGTTAGCGCTGACACCCTCGTTCAGATATGCAACGTAAGGACTTGGCCAGCCGATTAGCCAGTCATTACGAATGCAGCATGCCTCCTCTCGTTATTAATTGTAGGTACTAAGTCATCTTGCTACTGGCTTCCTGGCAGCGCCGAGGATAGGTTGTGTGGTACAGTCTATGCCTGTGATAGACCAGAACTAGTAGCCCTGAAGGCCTGGATCGGCGTCAATCCGTCCGAACAATTAGGCTAATTGATTTCAAACATATTAATTGATAACATATGCATATAGCCCACCATTTGGCGCGCATTTCTGACGATGGCGTAAGAGAGAGTTTGGTAGATAAGCCATACAATGGTGATTGTGGCTCTGAAGAATCCACTGCCAAGCTCTTCACTGAGTCTCTCGTTCGTCAACCGGGGTGAGAGCACCTTGCTAGCCGGATTTGTTGAGGAGCGTGCATGTCAGATGTTGATTTGTGCAACAGACCTATTAATTTGCGCTTGGCTTGATTAATTTGGCGCTGATCACCAGTCTGACGAGCCGTGGCGCAGCTGCGGATCATGTTCCTCTCGCCCCGAGTCCTAAACGACACCAACGGCCGTCGCCGGAGGATTGGCGCAAAGACAGGGGTTCGCAATGGCGTTGAGATGAGAACACCGTATTCGGAGCGTGTGGTTCTTGGCTCCTCTCGCATCCATCTCCGCGCGGTATCAATTGCAGATCGAACCGTGACGAACGGGGATGCGTGCCTCTGGTCAGGGCGTTGCGCAACGAAGGGAGGAAATGAGGAAGTGAGGAGTCATCTGAGCGTCGATCAAGTCTACTGGGCATCTCAAGGGTTCAGGGTCCTCGCTCCTATGATTCGAAGTGCCCACGCTCCATCTTCGGGTCCTTCCGCATCGGACGCCCGCGGACAAATCTCCCTCCTCACGGCCAAGCGCCTTGGCATGATGACCCCGAGTCTCGGCACAATAATTAGACTTGGTCTCGGCGCTCGGTACGAGGAGACCTGAGGGCTGGCGGACGGCATCCTACATGCATGATAGCCTCTGCGACTGCTCCGATTGGTGTCTCGCTGGTCGAAACTTCCAGCGTATCAGCCGAATGCCACACGGACAAACCTCCACGATTGCTTACGACTTGGCCCGGAGTCGGACTTGCCATGATCTGCGAGTGCTTATCATGAGGAGGTCGTCGGTCATTTTATCCGGCTCCTTGGCCACTGTTGTGCTTCCCTGATGAGACCCCCTCCCCCTCCCCTCCCTCTCTTCACGGTCATTGTGACTTTTTCTTCTCACACGGCGAACAAGCTATGTATGACGGCCAGCGGAAAGAGCGTCTGACCTTTCTCAGGGCAGAGGTACAACCAAATCATGCGGATCTCTTACTATTCGCATGTTGCCTTTGTTCGGGCCTGGTCGATAGCACGCTGTATAACGGTTCGTCTTCGCTCATCATACCCTGCCTGCACATGGAACGGTGCTGACGAAAATAGCCTACAATACATTCGTGTCCATGCAGACTGGTCAGTGACTACTCGGGACCCCAATTGCTACATGTATTACTGACACTCTGTAGGCAATACGATCTTCGTCGGCTTAGGCGCTTCCAACCAGAACCCCCGGCCTTACGGCTGGGCGCGCTCTCTCACTTCAATCGGATGCTTCATCATAGGCTCCTTCATCTTTGCCCGGTTGAACCGCCTCTTCGGTGCAAAGAAACGGGGGACGCTAGTCCTCTCATTCGGTCTACAAGTGGTTATGCTGATTCTCACGGCATGTCTGGTCCAGAGTGGCGTTATTGCGGGACTTCCTCTCCACAATCTCGAGACCGCAGAGCCAGACTGGACCCAGGAAGTACCCATCGTACTCCTGAGTATCCAATCTGCAGGACAGATCGTTGCCAGTCGAGCTCTTGGGTATAACGAAATCCCGACGGTTGTGATCACCAGCTTGCTCTGTGACCTGATGTCTGACCCCAAACTCTTCCTTTTGCGGAACGAGAAGCGTGATCGCAGGATCATTGCTTTTGTCCTCACTCTTGTTGGGGCCATTGCGGGTGGTTGGATCACCAAGGGCACAGGAGATATCTACGCTGTTCTGTGGATTGCAGCAGGCATCAAGCTTGGCATTGCAAGTGCATGGTTGTTCTGGAAGGAAGAATTGGACTTGTCAACTTAAAATTATGTGTATAGAGGGTCTGCAGACCTCTCGATGGTCTATGCTGGGTTAGCGATAGAAGGTGTCAAATGATTAGATGTTTGTCGGCTAGAGTATGCTTCCGTTCGTACCCAAAATTCAACCCACCGTAATTGTCTACACCTCCACACGCTCCATTTGACCGAACTATCCATAATACGTTGTAGTATAGCTTTTCGTCTACGGCAAAAGACAGTACTGCCGGTTTCGGAGACCGGACCCCGAATAACCCCGTACAAACCCCACGGGGAGAAGCACACAGCGGACGTAGGTCTCAATTGAAACAGACTAGTCGAGGTTGACGCGTTCAATCTTAGCGCTTCGGCTTATGGCCATATGTGTCAGCTTACCTGAACAGATAAGATCATCCATAGGGTAGTATTCGAAGTTATAAGGCTGGCTGACGGGTCCTGACAAACGGGGGGGATGATGCAACCATGCCCATGTGGGAAGTGCTACAAGAAGTGCGCGATCCGTAGATCATCAATCTGTGAGCGATAATCATTGCAAATGATTATCGTGTTAGTTTACCACGCTAATCTTTCAATGCATCAACGGTCTGGGATTCCGATCCGCCAGGAGTCTGTCGCGTATACATTTTCCGGGCGGGATTAGCACTATTCAATGCTACCCTACTATGAAAGCAATATATAACTAACTATCGTCCCATCGGTTAGTAAGCCCATGTGAAGAATCACCGGGATTGTACCAACCCTGTACCCCACGCATCCCTTGCATAACATCTATACGAATAGTAGTACCCGGATGCAACTGTTTCTCTTTATCGTACGGAAGCACGACGTCCCTTACGTAGTGCACCTTGGCTGACGCTGTCTAATTGAGTAACTATTACTTCAATCAGGTTACAGGACAGAGCTGGTTTGTGGTGGATGGTTGGAAGTGACACAACCTGCATCCCCACCTGGCTTCTGCTTTAAGCAGAGGGTGAGACTCTTATTCGCTGACATGCCATGACGGCGTGTGTTTCCTACATGTGGCGGTTACAAGAGGCATCCGGCTGGCGTCGTTACCTATTCCGGAGACTGATATAGCCCTCGTCATAGGTTAACCTTGACCTTGTTCTGGTGATGAAGTTGCGCTGCGGCAGGTATTGTCGTTGCTGCGCCCGTTGCGAGGTGGCACCTGTGTGATACAGGGCTGGACATTTCCTGTCTCCTGCGATAACTCTAAAATAGAGTTTAGCTTCAGAGAATTAAGAATGCAATGGTCAAGGAAAATAAGGGCTCGGGGGGGAAGGCTGGATGTGACGGTGCGAGCGTGCGTCTGATTTGGATGCCTGAGGGTGGTGGGCGCACGTGTGTGTGTCAAATCCTACACGTGGTCGAATTTTCCTAAGGGTCGAAACTAAAACCTTCATTTTGGCCGCTTCCCAACAACGACGACGACGGGGGAAGAAAGAAAAGAAGGACTACGAACTGCAATTTCCCCAATTCCACAAAACCATCCTTGATAGCTGTCTCTCTTTCCTCATTCAGCAGGATCTACCATGCCCTCATCTCCCAGCTCCCGTCCATATCCAACTTTACCTCTTCCAAGCCCGACCCACCCTAATAACCCTAAATCCTGACTCTAACAATAGACCGGATCACATATCCCATCACCCCCTTAATGGGTTATCTTACCCAGACGGGAAACATGTATGAGAAAGGACTCCATATCGTCCATACCTCTGAACCAGTGCCGTAAGTGAAAAGCGGCCCCTCAAGCCAAATCAAACGGCGGACTGTCAAGAGGCCCCGTTGCCAGCCTTCTAGTGCTGCCGATCTAAATTCACCGGTCGGAATCACTTCGGAATTGGACAGCGGAACGGTCCGCGCCCCTTCTAGAGATAGGGGATATGCCGTGACGTGGTCGCCTATAAAACCCACCTTATATAGGCGGGTGGTCTGATTGTGTGATTTAAAAACACAAAGGTTTTGTGTGTGTGATTCATTTTATCTAACAAGTATGGCTTCAATCACTGTGACCGGTGCCGCTGGGCGCCAGATTCAAGGTATGTGTAAACGTTACCCCTCTATCTTCAGTTCTGCTCATGTAATACCATGCATGGTCTCAATCTACTATACCGTGCAAGGAATCCTTGACTAAGAAAATATTGTCGTGAAACTAGTCCCAACGGGCCTCTTCATCCACAACGAATTTGTTCCTTCCACGACATCCCAGACCCTAGCCGTCGAGAATCCTTCCACGGGCGAATCCCTCGGAACCATCTCTGCCGCTTCTCCCGAAGATGTCAACAAGGCTGTCGAATCCGCCACTCTTGGCTTCAATGTGTGGAAGAATACCCCCGGCCCGGCCCGCGGGAAGCTGCTCCTGAAGTTGGCCGACCTAATCGAGCGAGATGCAGATGACTTCGCATCCCTCGAGGCTGTCGATGCCGGTGTCCTGTATACCGACAGTAAGGGCATGAACATCCCTCAGGCGGTGGGGAATCTCCGGTACTACGCCGGGTGGGCGGACAAGATCGATGGAAAGACCCTTGCCATGGAGGGGGGTGTCGCCTTCACGTATCGGGAGCCATTGGGTGTCTGTGGAGCCATTGTACCCTGGAACGCGCCTTTGTATGTCTTGACTAGCCGCTGTGGGAGTTTCCGGCGTGCGACATTACTGGTTACCCGGTGCTAATTCGTATACAGGATGATCACTATCTGGAAGCTAGCTCCAGCGCTTGCAGCTGGTAACTCGCTGATCATTAAGCCATCTGAATTATCTCCGCTCTACGCCCAGAAGCTGGCCATGCTCATCCAGGAGGCTGGATTTCCGGCAGGCGTGGTGAACATTATTTCCGGTGACGGCGCATCGGCCGGCAGGGCTTTGGCAGAGCACATGACTGTGCGCAAGATCTCGTTCACGGGATCCAGCGCGACGGGCCGACAGATCCTCAAGACTGCGGCATCGACCAACCTCAAGCGCGTGAACCTCGAGCTCGGGGGTAAAGGTCCGTCGATTGTGTTCGACGACTGCGACTTGGACAATGCCGTCTTGTGGACCAGGATCGGTATTACGGCCAACAATGGCCAGATCTGTGCGGCTGGTTCGCGAATCTATGTCCAGAAGAGTATCTACGAGAAGTTCCTCGAGGCGTACAAAAAGATGGCCGAAGGGAGTCCGTCGGTCATTGGTAACCCCCTGGACCCTGCTACCACGAAGGGGCCGATTGTCAGCGCGGCACAGCATAACAAGATCCTGTCGTATATTGAGCAGGGTAAGCAGTGTGGGGCCCGACTTCTCTTTGGCGGCGAGAAGGTTGGTGATAAGGGTTACTTTGTTGAGAACACCGCGTTTGCCGATGTCTCTGAGAATGCGACCATCATGAAGGAGGAGATCTTCGGTCCCGTCGCGGTATGTGTCTCTGTTGGGCTAGGTGCTTGGCAGAAGTGAGATTGCTAACTGGAGTAGAGCATTGCACCTTTCGAGACGGAAGCTGAGGTTATCGCCAAAGCTAACGATACCCTGCATGGTCTGAGCGCAGCAGTTTTCACCAACGATATCAGCCGTGCTCACCGTGTGACGGCCGCCCTCGAGTCTGGCCAAGTGACGGTTAACGCCTGGGCGATGCTTAGCCCCAATGCACCTTTCGGGGGTGTCAAGGAGAGCGGTTTCGGACGAGACATGGGTGAGGAGGCCCTGGAGGGATGGACATCCGTCAAGAGCGTCAAATATGCCATTTTGCCCCCCAAGCTGTAGATTGCGACCTGGCAACGACAAATTAGATTAATCCAGGTGTCGGTCACCGATCCTACGCGATACCTAATGAGGAAAATTACATGAGACTTTGTTAAGTAGCGAAATTTCCACGAATGAGAGTGTGGGCCCGAGACACGGGTCCCGTTCCTCATGATAAGATCCTGCATAATTTAATCTACAGGCTTATTGCGGATACGAGATCTCACGGGTCCAGTCGCTTTGCACATGCTTCCGGCGCCTAGGATACTGCATAGAAAAGGATTCCGCTAATATACTAGTTTCCGGACTTGGTGCTGGACCCTTGATTTCGATTTTCTTGAGTAGGCTAAGCGCGGGAAACGGGATGCATCTTGTGGAAGACATTCTTCGGGTCGTACTTCGCCTTGACGTCCCTCAGGCGCTCCAGATTATTTCCGTAGATGTTGTTCACGATCACGTCTCCGGCTGTCTGCTGTCAGTTTACTTCATTTTTGAACTTGAATCTTTCGGGATGAACTCACGCTCCGCGTAGTTGATATACTGTGGTACAGCGGCAGTCTCCTCTCCGTTGAGCTGTGTCTCAAACTGCGCCTTGAACTTAGCTTGTATTTCGCGCGCCCAGGCCCGATATTCGCCGTCCTTGGACGCATCCGTCCACCGCAGGTTGAGCAGTCCGTTCTGCGTAAGACTCCGATTCGCGAACGCGGTCGCATCCAGCGGCACGTTGCAAATCTTCCTCATATCGTAGCACTCCAGCAGCATGGCTGGGATGATGTCGGGGTGCTCCTGCACCTTCGCGTTTAATTCGTCCAGCATGGAACGCAGGAACTGGGCATCCATGGGTGTGCGATAGAATAGACCCTTGAAGGACTTGCGATCGCCGTAAGTGGCCATCGGGTTCTGGAGGGCGTTGAGCAAGGAGTAAGGGATGGCCTCGATCATGTTCACCACGGGCTCGAGGGCAAGTAAGCCGGCGTAACGCTGCGAGCCTTCCTCGTTGGTGCCGTTGTAGAAGACCAGCACGTTGACCATGATGGTAGGGGCACCCGGCGGCTGAGCGAGGATGATGATCGCACCAGATCGAGGATCGGGGTTTTCGAAGAGCACGTTCAGCTGCTCGACGACCGACTCGAGCTTGTCGGGTGTGAACGCGATGATTCCTGCGTACACGGGTGTCTTCTGCTCATAGGCCTGGAAGGTGAAGTCGACCACCACCCCGAAATTGTATCCTGCACCGCGCAGGCCCCAGAAGAGGTCGGCGTTCTCGGTCGCAGACGCCGTGACCACTTGCCCATCTGCGAGCACCACCGTCGCAGCCAGCAGGTTGTCAATGGTGAGTCCGTACTGGCCGCTCAGCCAGCCGTATCCTCCGCCGAGTGTCAATCCACCGACCCCGGTGTGGTTGACTGTGCCGCCGACGGCCGCGAGCCCGTGCTCTGCGCCCGCTTCATCGACGTCTTTCCACACGGCGCCACCCTGGACGGTCAGTGTCTTCTTCTCTGTGTCCGCGGTGACTTTGTTCATGCGCGACAGATCGATGACCAATCCGCCATCGCTAGAACTCGTCCCCGCGACGGAATGACCACCACCCTTGACGGCGAGGTCGATACCATGTTCCTGAGCCCAGAGAAGCGCGGTGCGAACATCGTCAGTCTCAGTGGGCATCACCACAACACCCTGCACGGTCACTCAGCGTCGTCCACTCTCTACCAAGGAACAGATGTGGGGAACGGGAGGAGGGGAGGGAGACCCATACGGCTTGTTTGACTCCGGTTTCCGACCATCGTCGAATGCTGTCTAGGTAGCCTTCAGACGAGGGCGTGAAGATATCCGAGGACTTGAGATTGTCCACGAGGGCGCGGAGAGTTGAGTCCGGAATGGAAGTCATGGTGGTTTTGTTTCGCGTTGAATGTGTGTTCAGGTAAAGTTCGTGGTGGTCGGGTTCCTCCGACGAATAAATCACATGTGGGGTCGAGCGTCTCAATCGCTTAGTGATTATTATCAATACAAATTGCTGCTCTTCCATGGACTCTACTCTAGGTCTTGGCAATGGAGTTGGGGGTTATTTCATGTTCTTGTTCGATTTCAACTCTTTTGTACTTTTTTATACATGGGGCTGTAGGTTGTACTATGTACGGTAGGATATATATATATATATGGTGGCGAGGTTTGGACTCGTGTTTACGGGTCTTGATCTAGTAGGGTATCAGCATAGGGTTCATAAGATATATATACATGTCTGGTATTCCGTACTCATGATATATCTCTACGACTACCTCCTCAACTAGCTTAAATCGATCGATTTCCCTCGTCCCTATACCCGCTCCTCCACTTGAAGAGACAAGTGAATCTCCCATATTACTGCCTTCTTTATTATCCTAGAAAACGCATGAACGCGTTAACATACCGACTGGTATATAGAGGCTTACGTAGCTTTCTAGAATGCTACCTACGGACACGATAAACCATCGAGATAGAGCCCTGATCTATCAGTTGGGCCTGTAGAATAGTCTACAGAGCTACAGGTACTATTCAACTCTATCATAGAGCTTGTAGATATCAACGTTATATTATATCTCTTCTAGGAACTACTACCTTTAGAAATTATCTCATACTGATATATCGTTGGAGATCTACATATTTGGATACTGGGTACATATTTCCGCACCTGTTCTCATTGAGTTTACTATATCTAACATATTCAGTAGACTGCACTTTCTCTACCTAGTGTCTATCTAACATACATTGCAGAACAACCTTATAAGCGACTGTAGAAAGCCTGCGAGAGGAGAAATAGTCTACTATAATTGCCTCTTTTTTAGACCCCCATAGTATCGACAATATACGTATATTTATAACACAATTGTCAATGAGCGGCTTGGGAATAGCCAAACAGCCAATGGTGGCCCAGAAAGAGCCCCGGTAAGGAGCCAGAACCGGGTACAATGCATCTCTCTCTCTTTCTATATCTACGTGAGCTTCTCCTTAGTATACCGCTCATACAATTCCGGATACCACTTCTGCCCTACGTCTGGATGGCTGATAATCCGATTACGCAGGTATGCTTCGCCGAACTATCGTAAGTTAGTGAGACTCCACGTCCACAGAGAGATAGCACCTACACATGAATACAAAGGCGAGAGGAACTCGCTGGGCACATCGACGGCTCGTTTCTTCCGGTCATCCGAAGCAGGAATACATTTTACAATATGTGCTGCGGATTCGCGAAGCTGGTCGAGCGTGAGGTCCATTCGCACGCCGAGGAAAAATGGAATGCTGTATCGCGTCTTGGTCGTGGGGGCCTACTTCGATGTTAGCGAAACTTGGAAACACATAAAGTCTGTACAGGGCTCACATACAATCACACGATGGGTCGTCGCAGTGCAGATACCGCCGGTAATCGCCTCGAACCCCTGTTGGATGTTCACGACCAGACTCCCCTCAATCGGAGGGGCGTCGATCCACTCGCCGTTCTTGTTGAGCACTTGGAGTCCGCCCGTGTCGTCCTGCGAGAGGAAAGTGAATAAGCCCGTCGAGTCCTTGTGTGGACCTACTCCCTGGGAGCCGGGCGCAGCCTGGGGATACTTGATGAACTTCAGACGGTCCATTTTGCCCTTAAATGACTCGAAGGTTGTTGGGGGTAGAGAGAGACATTCTGACACGTATCGCATGAATTCCTGCGATAGCTTTGCGGACTCTGCGATGTAATCTTCGACGAGCTTTTGGGCCCCGGGATGGTCCGGGTACTGCGTCATGAGAATGCTTGATATGTAGAAAGAATGTTGGCGGGGCATACCTGACTGTCTCCCTCGAGTCTCTGCCAGAAGGGGTCGTTTTCAGTCCATGGTTTCATACCCGGCGTACCGAAGTCGAATTGCTTTCGTACTCGGTCAGCGGGCTATACATCCATTCAAAGGGGAAACGGGGGCTACCTCTCGCAGATCCGTCTTGGATGCTGTGGTCTCTGCTCCGAGACGAGTGTACCCGACGAACGCCGGGGAATTGATCATATTACATCGTTCCTTGACCTCAGTGGGCAAGGCAAAAAGCTCCGGAAGCTTCGCATGCGTCCTTTTCACAAGTGGCTGCACTATGTCAGTACCCTGAGGAAAACAAGAAGTGGGTGGATGATTGTTACCTCGAGTCCATGATTGATCAAGTACAGGAACCCAACCTGGAAGATGGCTTTCCGTAATTGCTCCAAGGCTTCCGCTTTGGTCAGTGGATCTTGAAGACGACGCAAGTCCACGACAGGGATAGAGGAGAAAGTACTATCGGCCATGGCGGTTTCAGTAGTCTGTATACTCGGGCAAATGTTCAGGGTGGACTTGATGTCAAGTGGGGATTAGATTAAGAGGGGGATCGATCACGCCAATCACATCATCACCGCGATCAAGCCATGTGTGGCTGAGTCTTGGCCCCATCGCAGAGGCCGAAGTTTTCCCAACCGATGCTTCAAGACGGCGACAGCACTTTGGCAAACACATGCACTACTTTTACAGGAGAAATCTCTGGTAGCCACCGTTGAATCCAATTAAACAAAGTGCCCTTGGCTATTTAATTAGGCGTGCTCCTTTCTCGGCAACTGGGACCCGGGAGGAACCATGGGAAAGGTGCTCCACAGTCTCGAGCAGTCTGGAAACATAAAACACACCCACCCTGGTTACGTAGTGGTGTCTAACGCGAAGAGGTAAGTAAAGCTCCCTTTGCTGTATCCTGACTCTATGAGAACATCTGGGCCGCGCACAGTACGGCGATGAAGAGCGCGTGGTTGACTGCTGGCGTTAGGGATAGTCATGTCACATGTGTAGCTGGAATCCAGGCCCCTATTGCACGTGCTTGTAGAGCCAATTGCGCAACAACATCTCATTATATTAAACAATCCAGACTATTGTCCTTCGTGTGGAACAAGTCCCGTTAAATATAGACGTGCCAAGGGCTCTGGAAAGACCGGAACTCAATCTACCGAGAGATTTCTTGGCAGTATCAAAGGGAACAGTGATAGTCCTAACGACTACTCGAAGGAGAACGGAGTCTCCCTTCACAACCCAAACTCAAACAAAATGCCGTTCTTATACATCAAAACTCTCGGGACTTGCTCGGATTTGTGGATTTGATTTCTACCTCTGCCTCGGCGCATACCGCTGGTTTATTGTGTTCCTATTATTCCACCTGTGATACCGACTCCAGTGCGTGTTCGGGACGATCCTTGGAGAACAAGCATCACGAGGATCGTCTTGCTGAGCTTTGCAAGACTAATTCCAGCTATGAAGCACACGATATGCATGTAGAATGATTGATCATGTCTTCATGCAGCCGAGCGCCAAGGACAAGAAGCAAAACATCCGACTTCTTGGCAGTGCTTTCTGAAACGCACCAATGGCTACCGGCGGCTCTCCATGTATCATCTAGACTGGCAAGAGGATAGCCCTAACCGTCAGCTAGCCGCCCTGAGCCAACAATCTCGTCATACCACCGTGCTGGCCACTGACTTGCTCATTGCAGTCCAAGCTTGGCTGTTTAATCTAACCCCAGTCCCACGGAGAAATTACCCACTCCGGCGTGTATGTATTAGGGGGCAAACGATGACGATCCCTTCATTCAGTTCCACCTATGGCAACTAGTGCTGGTCCTAGCTTGAGGTTCCATGGCTCGGAGATGCTATACCGAGCTCTATAGAATCGGATAATATTGAAAAATCCTGAAGCGCCAGATCAGGGTATATAAGACCTCTGCGTCCGGCGTGGTTGTGGTCTTCTTTCTTTCCTCACCAGCAAAGCTGTTCCCTTCACTGTGTCATTCTTTCTACCTTCTTTTTAACCTTTATTTCACTACAATCACCCGCCTCAATGGCTAACTTCAAGCTCTTCCTTGCGCTGGCCGCATGCCTGTCCGGACAGGCTCTGGCTGCCCCGACCAAGACCGTCGCCAAGCGCGCTGCCATCTCTGACGTGAGTCTCCTGACGATATTGGGATATTGTCTCCCAGTGCTGTATCTAACCTGCCACGCAGGTTGCCCACGGTTACGCCAGCCAGAACGGTGGCACCAGCGGTGGTGCCGGCGGTACCACCACCACCGTCTCCTCCTACGCCCAGTTCACCGAGGCTGTCTCCAGCGACGATGCCAAGATCGTCATCGTTGATGGCACCATCACCCAGGATGCGAAGCAGGTGAAGATTGGCAGCAACACCAGCATTATCGGAAAGGACGCCAACGCCATCCTCGAGGGATTCGGACTGTATGTTTTCAGCCAGTCAACACTCATGGAGAGGATTCCAGACTAACACTCTACCAGTCTCGTCAAGGAGAAGGAGAACGTCATCATCCGTAACCTCGGAGTCAAGAAGGTCCTCGCCGACAACGGCGACGCCATTGGTGTCCGTATGTTTCCCTCGATCACCGTACCATAAACGGTGACAATACTAAGCTGCAGCAGAGTACTCCAACAACGTCTGGATCGACCACTGTGACGTCTCGTCCGACCGTGACCACGACAAGGACTACTACGACGGTCTGATTGATGTATGCTCCCCCCTCTTTAGCCACCCCTTTCCCAGCCCCAATTGAAAGAGAATCTGCCCAACTAACCAGCAAAACACACCCACAGCTCACCCACGCCGCTGACTACGTCACCATCTCCAACACCTTCGTCCACGACCACTGGAAGGCCATGTTGTACGGCCACTCCGACAGCAACGGCGACGAGGACACCGGCCACCTCCGCATCACCGTCAACAACAACTACCTCTACAACCTGAACTCCCGCGGTCCTTCCTTCCGCTTCGGTACCGGCCATCTCTACAACAACTACTACCTGGACGTCAGCGACGGCATCAACACCCGCCAGGGCGCCCAGCTGCTGGTCGAGGGCAACGTCTGGGAGGGCGGCAAGAAGCCCCTCTACTCCACCGACGAGGGATACGCCGTTGCCCGCGACAACGACTTCGGTGATGGCGAGAACACCGCCCCCGAGGGTACCCTCACCAGCGTCCCCTACGAGTACGACCTCCTTGCTGCTTCGGCTGTCAAGGCTGCTGTCTACGGCACCGCCGGTCAGACCCTGACCTTCTAAGAAACTCATGAGAAATAGGAGGTGAACGTGGGGGGGGAGAGGTGTGGTAGATCACTGCTTGGGGTGATTGTGTGTGTGTGATTTTTACATTCTTTTTATTGATTGATTGTTTGGCTGGGCCAGGATCGAAATTTAGTTTAGGAACCTCATCAAGGCAAATTGTTGTTCATCGGTATTGACCTTTTCATGACTGGTAATACGTGGTGGATTTGTAGGGGTATATATGAGATATATACTCGGTGTATCATGACGGCGTTGGTTGACCGTCTATCAACAACAGCTCACACGGGTAGTTAGCTTAGTCTGACGCTTCAGAATGCATTCAACACACACAAGCAGCACCGGAGTAGACAGACACAATGCCATCACACCCCACAACCCCGGCCTTCCAAGACCAACACACACTAGAGAAAAGCCAAAGCGCCTATAGCACCAAGAAGAGTGGAGTAAGCATCAATTCCAAACGAGCTAAAGTAGATAGTATTTCTCTTTTAGGAAGTAGTATGAACCCCAAAACCAAAAGCCAAACAGAAAAAAAAAAGACCTCATTAGACCAAGTGACGTGACTTTATACACCAACCACACAAGACCAAAAGACCCGCATCTATTAAAACAAGAAAAAAGCCCATTCAATGCAACAACAGCAGCAATAGTAGCGCTATCATATCTCATCAAAAAAATGCTATGCAAAAAAACAAAAAACCCGTATTTCCCAGTACTCCAATAATGCAACCGGCCCATCCCGACCAACCAGCCAACCGAGTAAAAAAGGGCAAGAGGAAGTGTTCTATGAAGTGTCCGACTTGCCGTGAGAATACAATGAGCCGCCCTCGACGGGCATGGGGATCGTGATCTGCGTGGCGTCGAATTCCCACGCCGCTTCTCTTTCCTGGCGATGGTTACGGATGTAGAACGGGAAGGTCCATTCCTTGAGCCGGCCCTCCAGGAACCCCATGTCCCGGTTCTTCTCCCACATGCGACGCGACGCCTTGAAGGCCGTGTTGACGGTGTTGCGGCGCAGGTCTTCGTATGCTTTGAAGGCGACGGGGAGCGGCTCGTGCCGGTGTTTGGCGAGGATGCGCGAGAAGAGAATGGCGTCGTCCAGGGCGTAGGCGGCGGATTCGTCACGCGGTGGCATCTATTTCGGTTGTGTTAGTCTTTTTTTTTTTTGTAACGATAGTAGATGTAAGGAATGTAGAGGGGTGAGGTGACATACCGCATGTGCAGCATCGCCGAGCAGCAACGCCCGGTCCGTGTGCCAACGTGCATTCGGCCGCACTTGGTACACGGGGTACAGCATCCAATCGCCCGATTTGCTCGTCATCTCGCGGATGCAGGGGATCCCGGACTTCCCGAAGCGGGCCTGCATCTCCTCATGCAGGGCGTTCTTGATCCGGTGCTGGGTGACCCAGTCCTGCCCGTTCTCGATCTTGCAGTAGGGCAGATTGGCCTCGTTGAACTGCACGATGGCGGCCAGGAAGATCTGGTCGTGTTCGCGGTCACAGTAGCTGGCCAGGAGCGAGCCATGGCGGGAGATGTTCATGGACGTGGAGCGGAAGTGGATGGGGGATTTGATACTCTTGGAGTCGATGACGGTCTGCAGGAAGGAGATGCCGGTATACTCGGACGGGTGTTCCGGCGAGACCCAGTGGGTGCGGGTCGCCGAGTGCACGCCGTCGCAGCCCAGCACCAGATCGCCGGTGGCGGTGCTGCCGTCTTGGAAATGCAGGGTGGCTTCGTCGTCGTTTTCTTCGCCGCGGACGAGCTTCTTCCCGAATACGACGTTGATGTTCTTCGTCCGCTCCACCACGGTCAGCAAGGCCACCGAGAGGACGATCCGCATGACCCGGCGGCCCTTGTATCCGCCGTACCCGTTCCCTTTTTGGTCGGTGAAATCGATGCTGCCTAGTTGGCGGCCGGAGCGGCTGGAGAACAGCTCGATGGCTTCGACGTCGGTGCCGCCTTCCGTGCCCATTTTGTCGAGCTCCTCCAGCACGCCGAGGCGGTCGAGGTGTCGCTGGGCCACGGGGGTGAGGTTGATGGCGCCGCCGGAGGTGGAGAGGATATCATGGCGTTCGAAGATGGTGATTTGGAGGTCGGGGACGAAAGGAGCGAGTTCTTTGGAGAGGGCGAGGGCACAGGAGATGCCGGCGATGCCCGCGCCGACGATGAGGATGTTCCGGGGAGCAAAGACGGAGGTGAGGGACCGTTCAATCTCGGTAGGGAAATTGAACCATTCGTTGCCCTCTTGTTTTTGCGAAGGGAACTCGTACTGCAGATCCATGGTTTTGGAATTGGGTGATTTCACCAGAGAGAGAGTGAAGAAAACCAAAGGGATATTCGGAGGAGCTTGGATGCATCGACGGAGGGCGCAAGACCTATAAATTGGCTATGAAAGGAAAAAGGGCAATTGGTATCCAGCACACGGGGATATCCGCAAAATCCAGACCCAGTGTTATCGGATCAACTTCCTGAAAGGAACCAGGGGGATCGTCCATGCTAATGGGAGGCCCATTTATTAATATTTCAGTCTCACCCATCAGGAGACCAAAAAAAAATAGAAAAAGAAAAAGAAAAAGAAAAGACAAGAAAAAAAAGGCTATGTTCGGCCGGAAAGGAGAGCGTTCGGAAACCATTGACGCATGGTCCAAGAAGACTGGAAAAAAACCTGGTAAAATTTTCTTCATGCACCCACTCTAATACTCCTGCTGCGTCGATAAATCAGAAACCGTGCATACATAGCGAGATCGAGGGCTCCACTCTCACCCGAAGTCCGGAACATTAGCAAGCTGATAGGTCGGGACTAAAAGCTGTCAGTTTAGGCCAAGTCTTAGTGTCGAAACGAACTCTGGATCCCTCCGTCATAGTGGCCGTTGAGCGCCGTTCGGCACTCAGGAGAGGGAAAAGATCAGACGGCTAGTGCTCAGAGCGTCGGGCGGAATACGGAGAACCGTATGGAGTATGGAGTAGGCTGGTCCATGTTAATTTCGCCATGCCATTATTGAACTATAGTACAATCTCGCATGGCCTACAATGGTAACGAATGCGACCATCGAGCTCCATATCCATATATGTAACCTCGGTCGTTAGGGCTCGACCGGCTAAAATTACGTGTGCCAATTTCCCAAACGGTGCAAACCAACACACGATGACTCAGCTGAACCGTGGCGACCCGTGACTTTTTTCCACCTGATCGTTGGGACCCTTAGAAGTATCCCAGAATTCCATTCCATGGTACCAAAGAGCCAAAAACACCTTATTCTCGGCCGGCGATCGGCGATTTCACTCCAACGGGAATATAATGATACACATCCATTTGGATTTCTCCGAGAGAGCGATCTCGCCAACGTGGGAAAAGACATATCAAAAACCTAGATACGGCCGGAGATCAAAGCGTGCCGCCACCAAGTCTCCTCTCGAACAAACGAGACCTTCTCTCCCCTTTCCAGAAAAGGCCGACGTCTCCGGCGTGCTTTGAGATGACATCAAAGGGCCCACGCGAACCCTGGTTAGGGAGTGATTTAGGTGATCATATTCTGCAACTCTCGAGCAATCGGTGGTTTTCTCGCGTGGCCAAGGTTGGTGTGGTACAATTTAGCGTGCCTGCACTAACATGGATTTTATGTTTAATGGGATCTACTATAGCACCACGAGAAGCTAACTTGTTTTTTCTTTTTCTTTCCCCCCCCCCCTTGTCAGGTCTCAGCGGGACACATGCGAATAAAAAAAATGACAGATAGCAAACGTTAAACAATGGATTGGTCAATTCGCGCAGGGCAAACTCGCTTAAGACATGTCCATTATACGAAATCTGTTTGACACACAATGCGAGAACTTGACTTGCGCCTCGCTGAGCGGCTAACCTACAAGTCTAATCGGGGCAACCGGAACAGTCGCTCTGAAACACACGCCAAAAGTCAATCGTCGTGACCACTGCGATCGATAGCAGCCGGTTGCGCGAATATTTTATGAAACAATGACAGCTCAGCCCGTATTCACCACACAACAGAGCATCCGCTATGCAGTCAGCCCGCCAGAATCTGACCAGCCCGATCCGTCGGCGTCCATCAGTGTCGCTGCGCTGCTGGAACAGTTCCGAGCTCGTACGATGCACTGGGCGACCAGGGGCCCTTGTCGTCATACAAGATGCGCGTGGTCCCTGCATAAGAACGCATAAGAGCCGGGACCGTGGTGCTGAATAATACAGGGATTGCCATGTTACGACAGACCGTAAGTGACCTTAACTAAGTGTCTCGGTTGTGTCAAAGACCAAGAGATGACACCTCGAGTAGGGCAATATAGCCTCTGAGTTTATTTTAACTTTCATAAGCCCACTTTAGGCATTGATGTGCTTTCTTTGACAGCCCTGTGGGGGGCTACGCGCATCCGTATCTGACTTCATTCTATGAGCTGTCCATTGCGTCTAAAGGAACTAATTCAGAAGCATATGAGAAGGGTAGATAAGGCCTATCGGGGCAACCGCGGCAGGTGGAGGCGCTTTCCCCATACCCATTGTCATCCACAGGTGCCAACCTTACCAACGTCTCCCGTCCCGGAGGGCAAATCCCGAGTGCCCACAGACACCGGGAAATGGGTGCACTGTTGAAAATTCGAATGTCTTACTTAATAATAGGAATAATCCAGAACCTCTCTCCTTAATCAAGTAAGCTGGACAAACGAGCCAACAGTCGGGTAGGGGTGGATACCATCTTAGATATCAGTTCTATAGCTAGACTATAATAGGGCAATTATGGACTACATGCCCGTGGACTAATACAGGATCTTATCGAATCACATGCAGGAGAAATGTATGCGGTGCCTAGGTAGGTCAATTAGGGCAGATTTTGAACGGGCCACCTCGTACCTGAACCCCGAACATACCCACGGACTATTAATTCTAAGCGATCTTGTGTGTCGAGGCTGTTAAGCGACCACACGCTAGACAGGCTATACCCGTATTCGAGAACCCTCCCCTTCAAAGTGAATGGTTCCTGACCCATGGAGCCAAATACGGAATATGCTCAACTTGTCCAAAATTTGAGACTATGGACGTTATCTTGGCTGTGCGAGTAGCTAATCCCCTAAGACTAGTGTTCGAGAGAGAAAATAAACGGGAAAAGAAGGGTTGGAAAACTTCGGCCTGTCCATTTTTTGCCGAGATGAGTAATCCGGCCATGGCTTTTATTTTTTTCCCGATCGAAGTGCTGAATGCCGCAGTCCTCAGACAAGGTCTTCTGGACAGGTCAATCATCTTCTACTCAGCTTTCAAGCAGGGATACTATGGGATGGTCCTTCAGCTAAGAACTTAGTCCACCTGCAATAAACATAGTACCCTAACATTCCACTACGCTACGTCCTTATAGACATCTCAAATACGAGAACTAGCGAAATCTCGCAAGATATCACCACAAGAGCCAAATCTGTCTCCAGTTCCAGCTTCACCTCAATAGAGCCCAGGGTTCTAGACCCTGGGTATACGGCCATCATTAAGACGCGAATCTGAGACACAACCTCCTAGTATAGCA
This sequence comes from Aspergillus bombycis, assembly GCF_001792695.1. NCBI lineage: Eukaryota > Fungi > Ascomycota > Eurotiomycetes > Eurotiales > Aspergillaceae > Aspergillus > Aspergillus bombycis. Next base: position 63,251 of record NW_019170089.1, read on the forward strand.
TTCCGATCTCGAATATCATAAGTAACAACTGCTATAGGGTCATACCGCCACAGGAGAACGGTTACATCTTCCGGATCTACATTCCCCATAACATTATTCCCAAATTCCCCACTATAGTCGCCAGCTGTAAGAGATCGGCAGCCAGCTTCCCTTTTCTCCACGGAAAACACGTAAATAGAACGTGAAACTCACCGCCCAGCGTTCACGATAGGGATAAATATAAACCATGGTCCGGACGGCATGTGAATTGCGCCGATTATATATATAGCCCGCGAATCATTACTATCTTCGTGGTGTGGCATCGTTGGCGATCCGGGCTCAATAGTACGACCTGGAGGTGCTAAGCTTTGCCCCTTTAAACGGAGAGGGTACGTAACATCGGTCACGGTTGGATTATTAATACCAAGGGTCTAGAGGGACAATCTATACCGGCCTGGTTTTAGCCTCCCCTGATCCTGTCTGGCGGAAGTTACTGCGCTTCCGGTGTTACAGCGGAATCCGATCGGCAACGGCGCGCCAAAATAAACATCTCACGCCTCGTCCGCCTTCCCAGGTGTAGGCGTTCGCGAGACGGAAATGATTGACCACATCGTCGCCCTCTCGGATATAATAGGTCAAGTTCGGCGTGACGACCAGCGGGGAGACGCTGCCGCCGGTCGTATTGAAGTCCATATGCCAAGGGGCTGAGGGGTGGAACTGCGGCCAGTCCAGTTGGCCGGAGGGGGTTTCAGGAACTATGGCACCGCTCTGGTTCCCGGCGGCATCTGGGATGGGAATGATCGGCGAGTTATTCATAATAAAACCCCCCCAGACCTTCTGGAATGCGTGATTGAACCCCCTGCTGGGCCAGGACGCTTCGCCGGAAAAATAGGCGTTCAAGTCCGCGCCGTGGTAGGCTGGTGTGACGGAGTACTGGTACTTCCAGGCCTGGCGGAGAGATCCCCCAAACGCCTCGGCAAGCCACTGTGCGGGACAGTCAAATGTGGACTCGGCAAAAATGTTGAACACGGTCTGCTGCAGTCCGGTTGCCACCTCGGACTGGTTCTTTGCCGTTGGGCCGGAAGTGCCCAGAGTGTCAAACCGGGGGCTGTCGTCGGTTGACTGAGAGTCGGCGGTGTCATAGACCAATTTTAGCCAGGCGAGATCCGTTTCGGTGAAGTTCGGAAAGGTCGCCGAGAGGTAATGGTCGAATGCGGCGCGGGTCACCACGTTGGGATTACTCAAGGGGACGCCGTCATTAGCGTTGTTCTACAACCTGTCAGTGTATCATAGGCTGAAGGCAGGAGATGGGCGAGCTTACTCCGACAAGGATTCGCTGACCACTCACTTTGCCGGAGAGTAACTGTGCGGACGGCCGCTGGCGAATGATCTCATTGTCAACGACAGGCAGAAATGCAAACGTGCCGAATAGGCCGGACGCGGAAACCAGACCGCTGGCGTTTTGAAGTTTCTCGCTCGGTGCTGCAACTAGACAGTCAAAGCTGCTGTTATACTGGGCTTCTGCGATCGCAGATGGGCCACAGCCGGTCTTTTCGACAAACTCTTCGTAGTAGCCGGTGGGTACGGGGTCATCATATGGGTACATGGGTACCACGTACGGACTAGCCGCGATGATCTGAGCATGGCCTGCGTCAGTGGAGCATTCGGAGTGTGATAGAGTGAAGGAACATGGAACTTGATAATTACGTTTTGAAATAGATTCGACTCTTTTCCTCCATACGCCAGAGCGTGCAGCATGGCTGCCCCGGCGCCAGCTGACTCGCCGCCAATAGTGACGCGCTTTGGATTACCGCCAAATTTAGTGATATGTTGCTGAACCCATTGCAGTGCAAACCGCTGATCCAACAGACCAGCATTGGTTGTACCTCTTTCGTGAACCTCTGCGGAGGACAGGAAGCCAAACGCGCCGAGACGGTACTGGATCTCTACCGTGATAAAGCCATTGGCGTTGGTGTTCATTAGCGGACTAGGGTCATAGACAGCTCCAAAGAGGCCGTATCCACCTCCATCTATCAGATGATCAGCAGAATGCCCCAGTTATTATATCTACGCCTTTTGACAAGGGCATAATGGCATCTTACGGATCCAGACGAAGACCGGCAAATCGGATGCTCCTGGGGGTGCATAGACGTTCAGATACAAACAATCCTCATCGCCCGGACCAGAGCTGAACCCATAGACTGCTGGTGTCCTAGCGGCACCGGATTGTGGGCAGATCGGTGACTGGTCAACCGCTGGGAGAATGTGGCTGGTATTCTGAGGAGCTGCCGGGGGTTGCCATCGCAACTCGTTGATCGGAGGGGCTGCATAGCGAATTCTGCTCACAGAGGAATCAATAAATGCTTAGTGGAGGTGGAAATGGCACTTAGTAGTACGGCGAGGTTGGGAGCTGCGTACCCTTTCCAGATATTAAGCCCAGTAGTTGTGTTATAGTATCCTTGGTAGGAGGAATATCCCAAGTCAACGATGGGTTCAGATGGCTTGCCCCTCACGGTGGCCACCAGAGCCAGGCTGACTGTTAGCAAGTGTCTCATCATCAATGATTAGTCAGAAGAAGCTGATTGATAGAGAGACAGACAGGGAGAAACGGTGAGCACTCGTAAAAGTCGGTGGGCACCAGAGAGAATTTATAGCGGAATGCAGTGTACCTCTAGTGCTGATATACGAGCAGACGCCACGCATTAGGGCATATGAAGGACTACTCTGATTGGAGAGCGGTGCCCTAAGCATTTTGATCGTAAGGCTTCCACGGCTGATATGAACCGATGTATTAGTAATGCTATTGGCATGCATCTTGGTAGTGGGTGTGAATTCATCGGGGAAATCATTACGGAGTCTTGATATAGGGTAAGCACGCGGATTGAACGATCGCATGTATAATGAAAGCAATGGCAATTAACGGGCACATCACCACGACAGAAACACTCTACTTTGATTTCAACTGTAAGTAAATATGGGAAACTCAGCTCGGAACAAGGGAGTAGCATGAAAGAGCGGTAGAACGCTGATAATCTAGTACAAGGTAGCTCGAGTTACCATAGTTGTCTCGACTGCCTCGAGAGCGTTGGAAATATCAGACACGGACACCAGCATTCTTCCAATCGAACAGCAACCTTCTTTAATGCATATGAAGAATTATGCAAGTCATCCCACACTTTCACAGCGCCTGATGACCGACTGCGCCATACCAGCAAAGCCCCAGGATAGCACCAATAATGATCGCAAGAGCAGACGGCACATTAAACCATGCACTTTCGGCGTACGTGACCACAGCAATCACAACCCACCATGGCTCCTTCGCTAGGCTCTGGCCATTACTAGCCTCAGGAGTAAGATACCCAATTTCCCAGAGCCTATAAACCGCAGTGAAGACCAATCCGACCGCAGTCGCGTTCACTCCTCTAAGGAAATCAACAACCCATTTTCGCTTGCGGAGGGTTTTCCAAAAGCTTTGAACAGCAACTGCCAATGCAATCCCAGGGAAGAAGATTCCAAGTCCTCCCAGAAATGCACCGAAGATTGTCGGGAACTGCGAATATTGCAATGCTAGAGCTCCCAGATAAACAGCGAAGTTAAAGTTGGGACCTGGGAAGGCTTGAATGATGGCTAGTCCGAGAAGAAAGTCCCGACTCGAAACCCAGCCAGGTCCAACAACATAGGAGCGAAGAAGGGGAATAACAACTGGCCCGCCGCCGAAGATGATTGTACCAGCCAGATACATGTTGGTGAACAGGTCAAGAGCCAATGGTGGCTGGTGGGAGACGCTTCGACCAACAAGAAGGCCAATGAAGGAGGCTAGAGTCGAGTTAGTCGGTATTTTGAACGAGGCAATTAACGGAAACTCACCAAAGAAGCACACGGTGATCAAGATTCCCACTCGGACACGGATGCTGTGAGCGGGCGCAGGATACTCTTCTGCACCCTGATCAGGACGAGTATCTGCGGAACTCAGTGCTACCGATTCACCCCCAAGACCAACGTTTCGCGATCGGACCGGATTCATTTGCGATGCAGCCGTATCACCATTTGGACTAGGAACGGCAGCTCGTCCGCCCTCTTCCAGCGGAATACTCTGCATGGTTACTAACTCCGTTTCGGTGGTAGGTTGGACCGTGTGTCGTCTCCTCCATGCAAGCTTCATCTTCCGGATTCGTTGGCTCATCCATCCATCCCAGATAATGCATGCCAGGCCGCCAGCAACCATTAACAGTGGGAAATACCACAGGGAATTATAACACAGTCCAGCGCATGCACCGAATATCACCAAGATGCGAGTGAGTTTATCGCGAATCGCCTTCTCGGCTAGCTGTACAGCAGCGAGTGCAACGATGCCAACAGTGGAGGAGTTCAATCCAGAGAGAAGCGCATACACCGGTAAAGGAAGGGTGTCGCCGATTTTCTGGACACCAAGGGAGAGGGCATACATGCCAATCGCGCCCGGCAAGCTACAGGATGGTCAATACTACGATAGAACCCGACGAGAAAGAGATTGACACCTTACCTCCAAGTGAAGAAAACTAATAGCGCTGGAATAAACCCGGCATGTAACAAGGTAAGGCAGAAGATCATCTTTGTACTGCCTGGGCCAGGAAGACCCTGACATATGGCAAAGAGCTCCTGATACTGCCGTGGGCATCAGTCAGATTGTATTCTTCGTTGAAGGCCCCCCTGCAAGGTCGCGTTACGACAACCGGACATGAACTCACAGTCTGCTCATCTACCCATTTTTCTTTTCCTCCTTTCCCTTGCACAAATCTCTCATGCAGAATACGAAAATGCACGGGAGGTCCACCAAAACTGGTGAAACCTAAGTCCCAGGTTCGTAGAAACACATCCACCATGCGACTTGAGAGCCCGTCATTATTTTCGTTTCTTCTCGCTACGAGTCTCTGCCACTTCCGATTCAGCGATCGCAGAGAAGTGATATGTCGCGAAAACGAAGCGGGAAGAAGCATTTTTTGGAGGCTAACACAATCTTCCGGTGGTGTTGTTTCTTCTTATCCCAGATTGAACGGCGGGAAGACACTGCACGACCTTAGATATAAAAGGGTGGACCCTTCCCAGCAAAGTTAAAAACGCCCACGCTAGCCAATTATATTGCAAAGTATTGTCACGAATACGCCAAGATTGGGTGCCAAGATCTGAGACGAGTCGGGATCCCGTTTGAGAATACTTGATACGAAGTTAGGGGCTTTGGGGTTTTGGAGACAGGGAAAGGGGGGCATATAAAAGGGTTTCCCCAGATGACAAGGGGAGTGAAGCGGAGAGGAGGAATAGAGTGGAACGATAAGTCCATGCTACTCATAAAAGCCGGCAGGGAAGCGTCTTCTGACAGCAGCTATGTCCATAACACCGTCATGAATAGGATAGACTGACACCGAACAAGAGCACATTTGACCTCCCTTGTTGTTCATTGAGGTTTGACCTTGCGTTTCCGTCACATCTTGAAGTTTTCCTGCGTGCCTTGACCGTTCCATCAGTTGTGGGTTGCGACGCAGTTTTGCCATCTGCAAGAAGAGTTGGCGGCATTAATATTAAAGCTTCAGACCTCAAGAGAAAGTGACTATCTTACCATTCTCTCCCTTGCCTGTTCCATTTTTTGTTTTTTTTTGCTGTCTTCCACGCGGACCACGTCCTCTGTTGATCTCATCAGCAGCCATTCTGTCCAAGCGGGTGGCCAAGTTAGATCAGATAATCAGATACTCACCATGGAGACAGAGTCGGCCATCTTTATTCCAAAGAATCTTGGATAAATCAAGGCTCCTGTCCTGACCATAGGCACTCCGGGTGGTGAGGTTACCGTGAAGAATCGGCCGACCATCGCCTGTTACCTCAAGTCGGGGATGGCACATTGACGAGCTAATGTTGCTCTGGGGATCGGATAAACTGTAAACAAAATTGTCCAGGAGGCCTACTACCATGGCGATTCCACAAGGATAACTATAGAGCTAGGCATACCATCATCGTGCTACAGAAAATCATCCAGGCGGGTCTGGATGGAGATCCATTCGCCATTGTTTTTCTTAGCCTTGCAGTGGAGGTCAGTAACCCATCGTCTTTCGTGCTCGATCGTGTGGCTCCTCAGGGACCATGAGTTGCAAGAGATGGCAATATTCATTGTTCGAGGTAGCTTTTGTATAGTAGATCGATCTGGAAGGATGGAAGGAAATTATACAGCTGTATCTTTCCTGTGAACCTGCGGACCCTTAAGTAGTTCCCCACTAGAGCACCGCTCTATGGATAATGAGTGTCTTTACGTATACATTGCATTCCGTGGCAGACACGAAGTGAAACGCGCACGCTGCATGCAGTTTTCAGCTGGAACATGCCCCTACAGTGGATCAGCAGTCTAATCGGCAGATACCTTGCGCCATTTACGTAAAGACACGAACAGTCTCGACGCAGACTGATCATGCTGAGCTGGAACACTAGCTGTTGGACAAACCAAGGCACCTTCACCAATTTGAAGGAGGCTAACATCTACCGGAATATTGTACCGAAGGGCGAGGAACTCTAGAGCCTCAATGGGCGGGCTTTCAAGGGCTAACATGACCGGCATTTAAGTGCCTCCAATGCAGGCATCTAGACGGCGAATGATCCATCAAACTCGCTTGAATCGCCGATCGATTGTGGGAGATATTCCAGCTGAAAATATCGGTTCCACCTGCCCCACAATCTTTCGAGAATATTTGGCGCAAAATGATCTTCAGTTCATGACAGCTTTTGTATACAGAACACGTGTGCCTTAGGTCCATATAGAACTATATAAAAACATCTACTATTATTCAAGTATGGCCAGCTACGGTTCGAAAATTTGGATGCAAATATTCCTCTATCCCAGGTCTCTAACATACTAGAACCAGCCTCACTCCATCACTGTTATGTCTGTATACGCCCAAAGGGAGAAAGTCAAGCTCAGAGGACACCAGAGACCCTCAGCACGATGAAAGAGTTGAAGGTGCAGTAAGAGCTAGAAATGCTGTCGATCCTAGATCCTATATTCCGTGTGAATACTTGTCAAGGTATGCGGCCGTAGCATGATCTACAGACAATCAGCAAGGTCTCCATACAACAGCCAGGGACTAACTTACAGGATTTAATGCCCTTGTCCACGTTCAAGCTCATATAGACCGGCCGTACCTGGAAGTATCAGTACTACGTTATGCGACTCTGGATATTCTTTCATGTGCGTACCGTAGCCTCAGCGCCCTTTTCTAACCAGTCATGAATTGACTGTGCATCCTGGATTGTGGAGTTCCAGTACTGAGGAAGCACGTCGAGGCAGGATTGGAAAGAGAGCAGTCCACTCTGCTGCATGCTCTGCAGGTCCTGGCGCGCATTTCGGATATTCTCTAGTTCTTGTTCAAGATCCTCTTTCTCATTGGTCTTCTGATTTATCTCGTTTTGCACCCCTACGGGTAGTTAGCTCGCTAGGCCAAGTCTATTTGGAAGCGTAGAAGAGCCCACGTTCAGCAGCAATGAGCAAACCTAAAGAGGCGCCGAGGGCGGCGACGGCGGTGATGAGGCCTCCAATCTGCATAAGAATCAGTCGCTAGCCTCTAATGGGAGTAGGCACATCACGTACAATAATCAACGGCTTGACAGGCTCAAAGATGGTCCCAAGCGCCGTTGCAATTGGTACCGCCGCCACTGCGACTGCGGCCATTGCTTTTTGGGCTGCTTCAATTGCGTTCAACTGCTGAGTCAATTCGAGGATCTCTTTCTCCAGTTCCTTAATCTGTTCTGTGAGCTCTCCTTCTTTGTCATTTGCCCACGACGAGTACGTGTCTACGAAGGAGGAAAATCTGGTCCCGATGTTCGAAAATTGTTGTTGGATGTCTTTGGCAGTCGCCTCAAACCCGTTGGTATCCTTGCACTGGCTGTTAGTAGATATTCCGAGGCCCGCGTGTAAGGCAACGCACCGAGATGAAGCTTTTAACTTTACTCTTGCGTTCCTCGACTGCGATACTACTGTCCGCACAATACTCTACGATAATCGTGTCGAAGCCTACGACACGATCAGATGTGATTGAAAGGCGGCAAGGGAGACCACTCACTTTTACCATTCTGTGAAATATCAGCCGCTAGGGATCGACTGGCTTGGAGGACCTGCTTATAGTCCTATGCAAGTAAGCATTGACATCAAAGCAATACTATTCGATCACACTACCTGGCGAATAGCGGTAACGGCATCCGCAAACCCCTCGTTATATTTTTGGTCAATGACAGCCAGCTTCTTCTGGATATCAATAAGGCGGTTGTCAATATCGATCGCTGTTTGAGACGCTGCCGTTCCTGCCAGCGCCATCCGGTTCTGGCCCTCATCGGACGAGAGGTGCTGTCCCGCACCGACAGTGAAGTCGGCCTTTTGCTGATCCGTCTGCAGTGGGTAGTGGTCTTCATAACCGTTGGCAAGAACATTTATCTCCACATCGGACAGGGTGCGAGCAGCCTCGAGGGCCTTTTCGACAGTGGGATTACTGCCGAGGAGACCCTCTAGCTTTCCGGCGACCTCATCATACGTAGGAGGAGAGCTGTCGGCTGTATATGCGGGAAGAAAAGACATGATTTCTAAAATTCAACACGCTTGGCCACTATAATCAATATAGGAACTTGGAAGACAGTCGGATTTGGGATTGTCTCTTCCTACACTCCTGTGCCTGACCTTATAAATAGTCACCGTATTGCCTAGGACTGTATCACTTTTGATGGCTCATTCCATATCCATCAATAATCTCGTGATGTGACATCGGAATCGCCGAAGTCGCCATATACCACGTATGCTAATTTCTGCGCAACTTTGTGAAGTCGATGTCTCAGCCCAATGCATACAAGCCTTAGAGGACGAAGCAAGCGGGGTAAGACGACTGGTAATCTGCTGCGTCTTGCCGCAGTGAACTGGCGTAGTGCTGTGTAGTTGGCCTTTGTCAAAGGTACAGTGCGTGCTAGCTGCATACCAATGCCTGCAGCTACATACCAACTGAAATGCAGAGGCCCCATCAAGGTTGAATATCCGGTTTTGCCACTGCCTCGACCGGGGTTTTATGCACAAAGCTCTAAAAGGTACATATTTATTTAAATCTAGTCTTCAATTCTTGTTAGATACCCCTACCCTAGTTGAGAAGACGTCGGGATGTGCGTCATGCTACATACAAAAGAAATCGCGCACGTAGTGGAGAAAGCCACATATGTAACCCTCATGTGCACGTCGGAGTATCACGGGAAATGAAGAAGAAAAGATAGTGCTCGATGCTTGAAATCCCCTACTAAAATCGAAAGAGTTCCGTGCCTTTCTAGTTTCCGACCTTTTATATTCTCGTTGCTATCGTTGGCCAACCTTCCATCCTGCGTAAAACACGCCGTACGACATGTCTTCTTCGGTACCGTCGACGACTAGCGTCCTTATTAAATTAAATCAGCACACTCATAGTCCCGCGACAGTTTCGGCCTGCCTTCAGGCCGTCTCTATGCTGTCTGAGTCTGAACGCAAGGTCCTTGTCGAGTCCCCTGCTAAGTACCGCATGACACCTACAGAAACGGAGGCATTCACGGCCGCTGCCGTGCAGGCACTATCCTCAGATGATCTAGACCAAGAGCTTGGAGAGGCTGCCAGTGGGGCCTCTGATGCAGTCAATGGCATCCTTGAACTAATGGTCGGCCTTGTACTCAATTTAGCATGGGGCGATTCAATGAACGGCACGCACCTCACTGAACAGTATGAGCCGATTTTGAGGGTAAGTTACTCTTCCTGTCGCGAAGTGCATTATCCTCTGACTTTTATATTACCTCATTTTCTAGCTGTATTGCGAGACTATGAGGAATGGGGTTCCGCTTGCCAACACGATTGCTCAGTATGCGGAAGGTATGAATTAGGAATGCATATGAGCCTCACAGCCGGATTAATACTTCGCAGACTTCGATAATAAAGTCATTGAATTCTGTGCAGACAGTTCTCTAACTATAGATGAGCGTTTGTCGACAATCCAAGGATATATCAACGTATAGTTCTTTGTTGACATTAGACCCAGATTGTTAGTTGACGTCTCTAGGATGCGGAAGGATACCAGACCACGGCAACTGAGATGCAGAGCACCCTAGAGTCTGTGTTTGACAAAACTATGGATTTCATAAATCAAGCTGGGAGTCAGTCATTGAAGAGAGACCTGAAGCAGAAGGCAAAGGGCTTCCCAGCACCGAGGTCAGCAAAGAAATTCTCGGACGTGCCGCTCGATGTAAAAGTCCCAGCACTGAGGGTCGCTCTGGAATCACCTTTCGGACCATACGTCATGGTATGTTGAATTCCACCTAAACAGGCCAAAACACTCTGACGCTATCCTATTAGGTTGCTGGTCTGCTTGGAGTTGCTAACCCTGACGCGACCATCGCGGCCTATTCAATTGCTGCGTCGAGTACGCGTGCATATTATTTCCGCATCACAGCTAGCTATCTAACAAGACTTAGTGACCAAGCGGGAACATGTACCTATCAGAACAGTCATATCTGACCTAGCCACACGGGCACAACCAGGGGGTGCAGAGGCTACCAACACAGAGTATTTCAACGAGTTTCGAGAGCATATTGGAGTCCTCGCCGGCTACTGGGGCAGTACACTTATTGATGCGCGAGAAATCGAGGCATGGCTAAAGGATGGCGCTTTCGCCGTAGTAAGTTTTGGAACCGGCAATCTGGACTCTTGACACTAATGAAATCAGAACCTACCCACGTACATGGAAAAGGCGCTGAATGGAGGGGCCAAGATCTGTAAGCTAGCATCAACGCGTCATTCAGCTGGCACACACTAATAATCCATGTCTCAGATGTGAAAGTAGGCAAGTACTTGCGACTGTACGCCGAACAGACCAACCAGATTCCTTGGGATGACTGGTTGAACGCCGATGAGAATTCGTAGCTGAACATAGTGGGCCCTTGTGCTACCCTCATCTCTATGCCCGATGCTGCAGTCCTAAGTTATCCATACTTTTGGTTTATTTTCGTATAGGATAGTCATGCAATGAACCCTTGGTAGTCCTTTTCAAATGATATAAGGGATATACAGGCTACGCCACTTAAAGGCATCCATACCTTGTCGTTGCTGGCCACGTAGCCCTAAACTACCGGTATCTCCCCGTTCCATGTCTGTCCTGGACGTAGCCAGGCCTACAGGACGGGGAATCTACGGGTGTCCGTGTTTCTTCTATGTAATTCTATGTGAATCAGCCCAAAAGCAGGGTTTGTCGATTGCGTTGTCTGTTGATCGCTGTCGTCGACATGGGTCAGTGCCCATGAAAAAATCGTGGTGGGCTTCCCATCCATGTTGCAACTTGGTATAGGGAGGGGTTGTTTGCTATACTTGCTGTGTGAAGGCGGGGTATGTGCCAATTTCTTCGTGGCTCAGTTCAAGAGTCGAGAATTCGGGTAGACCGCAATGCATCCGTTCCCCTGTAGACCACACTGCTAATAAGGGCATCGGAAACCAGTAGTTTGGGGCCTCGTGGGCAATAATGACAAGAAGATATGAGAATCTCTTCGCCATTCACTGTAGTCCATTATTGTCTTTAACGGCAGCTGAGGTTCCACGTTGAAGTAATAGTGGTAGGTGCTATTAGACTAATGTCTGCATTATCCTTGCCCCTGCATATATGGCTGCACGTACTAAGTATATCCATTCCGATAGGTAGACACCAGATAGTGTCTAGACGGAGAAATTGCGGTCTTCCCCTCCTGCATGCATGATAGGCGATCAACTCTCACCGACACCCACATACACCACGTCACCTTTGCTAGTATATCGAGCAGCCCCTCATCCTGAGCTGAAGACAAGCTGAACTATGGATTACATATCCAAGCTTTCCAAGATATCATGCATAGAACTGCAGATTAAATCAAATTTGCTGCGCTTTCCAAAAACGCGTGCATCATCCACTTCATTATCTCCTAAGGTCCTGTAGGTAGACGATAAAGGTGGCAAACTGGACTTCAAATTCCTAACGGAGGGCATAATCCCTGGCACCTCCGGGCCTGTTTCTTCGCGGTGCAGGTGAAATGGGGACCTGGTGATTCAGCTGCCCCAGCGTCCCGCCCTCTCCGCGACCCTTGAAAGCTCCACTGCAGGCCCGATATAACTCAAGCTGAGGGGTTTATATGACGCGGTTTGAACAGGAGACTTGGCAGCCCTCGTTTGGAGAAGGGATATATATGGCCAGGGGGAGCAGTAAAACGCCAGTATCGACGCAATCATCCCTTCTCTGCTAAGGTATAACACATCTATTTCATTTGAACTTTTCCTCTACGCGCATCCACCGTGATTGCACAATGGCAACCGTTCTTCCTCCTTATGCCGCTGGGGACTCGCCACCCTCGTATGACGAGGTCGCCAGCAAAGTCGATCAGCTGGTCGGCAGTAGCCCTACCCCTCAAAAATATCTAGACGTTGCCGCATCGCTTTCCGAAGCGGAGCGTCAAGTCTTAAAAGACGGGGCTGAGGCGCACAATCCAATCCAGACTGAGGAGGATAAGAAAAAGTTGTCGCTGGGTGCAGCGAAGACGATGTCAACGGATGAGACAGTGGCCAAGTTGAGAGAGGATGCAAGCGCTGCCAGCGCGGCCGTCGTGGCTATTGATGGCTCGTTCACAGCGTTGCAAGTGCAGATTGCGAGCATTGATCAGCTCGAAGAAACCGACTTCCTGACGCAGTTGAATGAACATAAAACTGTACAACCTATACATCCTTTTTGTGAACATGCGCCGTGAATGGTATGTTGATTTGCCTCTGCAGAAATATCGCAACGTCCTTCAGCAGAGCCGCCTTTTAGCAGCAGATATCAGTCAATATGGTTCTAGTACGTCAGCCAAATATGCTCGGACAGTCACCACTAGGCTTCCTTAAGCTGACCCCTGCACCTTTAGGCTTCGATGAGTTGATTATTCCGCTGTGCGCCGACGAATCCTTAACCGTGGCTCAGCGGGTGGAACAAATCGACAGATTTATCACTGTCAGTGAGCCATGTATACGTAATTTCTCGACGATGCTAACTCGTTCGGTTCTAGAGGGCAGACAGTTTCCAGGAGCAGGGGAACGAGATCAATACAAAGTTCGAAAGCCTAATTGACAGTTTCGTGGAGTTTACAGCCCAGTTCTCTAGCTGGGGGAAGGATAAGGAAGAGGAATTGAACAATGAAATAAAGGAGATAGACAAGCAGTTAGTGGAGCTGGCTCAAAAGTTGGCGGATTTGAAGACATCTCTAATCGCACTCGGTGTCGGTCTGGGAGTCGGGCTGACAGCAGCTGGTATCGGCCTTGCCCTGTCAGGACCTGTTGCTCCATTTATCCTGGTATGTAAATGAAGTGCTTCCCCTTGTACTCGCTTCTTGGAGCAGTTACTGACCCGAGTAGATCGGTGGCCTGATTTTCGCCGGAGCGACAGCGGCTGCGGTGGCTGGCATTGCCATTGCCATAGGCGGTAAGTCAGCTCTCTGGGTAGCATGGTTGATGTGAGGCTTATTTTATCTAGCCATATCGAATCAAATTGATGAGAAAAAACGGGAGAGGGATGAAAAGGCAGACGAGATTGACAAGATTCGTCTAGCCCGACGCAATCTAGAAGACTTGGGCAACTCGCAACTGATCATATTCCGGGATAATGTTAAGGTCCTCCAGAGTTACTGGACCTCAATGCAGGCGGATGCACAGGAGATCAAAGGCTGGCTGGATGACGGGGCCAGTATGGCGGTACGAACCCCTTGAAAGACACGAATGATCTGTAGTGAGTTCCAGTAGCTAACTTTCCTATTCTCGATGTGCTCATGCAGAACGTGCCCAAATATATGGAGAGTGCGCTCAACAATGCGGTGACTGTCTGTAGGTTGCCATTTGCCCTCATACTCATCGGTCCCCTTCAGCTAACCTTAGTTATAGATGCATCCATGGCCCAGTATATGGATGAATATGCAAAAGGTACTATGCTATAGGATTCTAGTAAGCCTAAATCGATCAGTTCCGTATCTTCTAAGCTGCCTTGGGGCTTTCAGGTTACCAGTTATGACACACATGGGGAAGTATCGCGGGGAGGGAGAGGGGGGGGGGCTAGGTTAAATCCATAAGCAATGAGTTTTTCTCCAGGCTTTGACTGTCCATATTTCCGCTAGTAGCTAGATTTTAGGTATTATCTTACACTGATCCACCGGTATAGTCTTCATAACCTTAACTTGGTTGAAAAACACCAGCTTCGAATTTAAAATGTTCTTCGTTCTTAAACCTGTCAGTCTGCCGAAAACTATAACCTCACCGAAAAATGAATTCTTCGAAACTTTCTATTTGTACGATACATACACAGTAGTATAATGTCAACCTTATGTGACTGCGAGAAGTCCGGGTCCTTTAACATAGATCATAACCGAGGCACTCATGTAACGAACTAGATAGGGATACTCTTTCACCAATCTGAATTAGCAGTTAAAGTACGAGTCTCTAAACAGTCGTACTAATTTCTTTGACCTAGCTACATCAGTCGCCTCTTAATCAACTTGCCACACAAGAAACTGGACAGCAGTGTAGTATTCGACATTCTTATATAACAAAAAGCGTGTTTCGTTTTGGAAGCAGAGCAAAGTGTGGCTTTCAACGAGGATGTGGACAAGCGGAGGATCGGATATACTAATCAAATCAGCCTCTAAGATGTCAGGATCAATAGAATAAGGCTGTAATAAATGCTTGATGTATCAAATTCAATATGATTGGACTAGCCCTAGTGACTCAAGCTCCATCTAGCCCCGATTACCATTAGTGCTTATCTCAGTATCGATGATGCCTAGTCTTCCAGGGCACCCCGAACCTCTTTGTGTTGACGGCTTTGCTTTTTTCAGCAACGTATGTCTTTACTCTGTATACACGCACTCTCCTACACTTAAATACCTGAAAGAATGTTCGCAGAAACCTCGCCTAACGCATTCTGGGGGATGCAAACTGCCAAATCCAAGTATGTATGCCATGCTGTTTATTGTATGAGCAGCCACTAGCTAACATCTCGAAAGCTTTTGCGAGCAGGTCGGTAGCTACCGGAATGCCATGAGAACCTTGTATATGGTACTTGCTGCTAATACACATCGACTTGGGAGGAATAGGATTATGCAGTGACGAGATACATTGCTGAGTTCATCAACAGTTTGACCAACCTCGTTTACAGTAAGCGCTGACACTAATCGGCATCCTTTGCCAAGAAAGAGTCTTACCAGCAGCGCAGTATTCTACGCCATTTGTGGACTCCGCAAACTGCGACAGAAATCGAATTGCGATATCTTTCGTGCCATCCCGTACTGGGGTTTGATGGCTGTTGGAATATGCTCAGCCGCATTTCACATTAGTCTCAAGTACCACACCCAGATGTGTAAGTTCCACGTATATTCAACATCGGCTGTTTGACTTGAGTTAACTTACTGTTACCATATGGGATGGTTACCAGTGGATGATCTCTCCATGCTCTTCACAACAACCCCAGTTCTACACCAGGTCTTAACCGTCAACGCCACTCGCAGAAATTCGGTTCTGGTGGCTATCCTACTATGGTCATCCCTTTTGAGCCTAGTGGTTTATCATGTCAGAACGGATGAGCTTCTTGTGCACTCCTTATCCTTTGCTGCCATGGTGACCGTCATCGGGATCCGCACGATGCAGCTTATCAACACTCGGACGGTAGCAGGCTCAGCGGCTCGGAAACAGATATGGGGGATGGTACGATTCGGAGCAGGTGGGTTGTGATCATCACCTTCCATTTGGGTTATATATTGACGCATGGGATAAGTTATTTTCAACCTGGGATTCTACCTCTGGTTGATTGATATATGGATATGTGGGTTTTTAAGAAGCACGCGGGCGAGGATTGGCCTTCCCTTGGCCTTTCTATTAGAGCTCCACGGGTGGTACGTCTTGACATGTCTTTATCTCACTTGCCTTTTCTCTTTCGCGCCATCGATGCTTATCCTAGAATGGAGCAGGTGGCATATCTTTACTGGAACTGGTGCCTACATCTTCATCGCGGTGGTAGATCATCTGGTGACTGATGAGAGCCATGATGCTATGGAAGAGTCTTTTGCCTGGCCTGCTTCGTGGGCGTCGAGGTCAGTTTTTGCGGGAAGAGATCCCGAGGTGGCTCATAAGAAGCAAAGTTAAAGGTGTGACCGTTCGTGCTTTAAGCTTAGAGGAGAGGCTAGGCTTTTGCCAGGATTACCTCTACATATTATCTCTACACTGTGTGGATATCTTTGCAGCGCTGGGTTCGTAGACCCAATTTTAGGAGAGGACCTACTTTCAACAGGCACCATCCTATTCATGAGATGATTCTCTACGTACCTTGTATTGATCTTCTATCAACAAATCATATGTCCTATTAGCTCTAGTTCCTGAACACCATTAGACCCTTTTAATGTCAAACCCAGACCAGTTTAGTTTGGCAACGGCCAATCTTCAAAGAATGTAGTTAAACCCCGACTCATCGAACACGCCATGATACTGCCATGCTCCTCACCGTCATACTCATTCACAACGACAGTATGTAACCGCTTGGTACCCTGCAGCATCTTCACAAGATCAAGTGCGTTGTCGCCCATTCTCAAATCCGAAGCAATCTGCTTCCGTGCTTCATAGTGATCAAGAGGCTCATTGTTCCACTGAGGTGGACTTTGTTCATGAGACCCAAAGAATACCATCAGCGACGGCGCTTGTTCATCTGCCGGCGTCTCCTTTTCTAAAAATGCCTTGGCTTCATGCAAAATACACCGGCTATTCCACCAAATCGAGGGACTGCTCGCTATGTAGCAGTCAAAGGACTGCGGGCGCGTGAATAGTGCGTGCAGGGCAAATAAGCCTCCATATGAATGGCCAAAGAGCGCTTCTCGTGAAAAGGACAGTTTTGGGAATCGCTCTTTGATCGCAGGACGAACGGCGTTATCGATGAAGTCAAGACATAGATCCGCTCCTCCGTATCCGGGTATCTGGGCTAGTGTTGGTGGCGTTAGGTCTAAACTGCGGCGACGCGCATCGTATAGTTTTCCGTTTAATGGATACCCGATCGCGACGACGATGCCGCCGCCGGCGAAATGTGAGGAAGCTGCCCGACGCCAGGCGGCTTCTGTCGCGCTGAGGAATAGTGCGTTTCCATCGACGATGTATCTGGTCTTTGTTAGAGAATGTCTGTTTAAGTTTCTCCGTGGGTACGAACATGATCGGAAGTTGCTCGTTCCCAGTGGGAGGGTCATGGCTTTGCCAATGCAGTGGCCAAGAGACTTGGATCAAGTATGATTCACCCTGGCCATTGTCGAGATAGAACTGCTCCGAGTTGGGAAGCGTGATTCCTGCTGGCTTGTCGCCCATATTCGCGGTTGAGATCTGTCGAAGGGGTCTCGTGAAGCTGAAAACACGTTGCGCGCGTGGTAGAATAGAGGCACGGAGAAAGTTGTGCTGGCTAGCTGGGACGAAAGTATTTTTGAGAAATCCCCTCAGAAGAGGGGGTTTCAGGGCGACCGATGCCGCAGCCAGCGTTCGGGTCCACATCTTGCAGGCGAGGGACCAACTACGGACTGCTATACTGGGTATCTGCTCCTTATCTGATGAGCCCAATGTCCGAGGCACTAACTCTTAGTGCCGGCGGGGGGCAATGGGACACCCAATCGCATCCAGGGCCGGCTATTTAATCAGATCAGATTAGATCATGGTTGTCCGGAGGAACTCTCACGGCTTCTCGTATCCGGTGGGTTCGTATGGGTCTGAGTGAGGGAGGTCAACCTGGTAATTGGTTGGAATTCCCACTCTCCGGAATCATATTCCTGGTCTCTGGTAGAAAATATGGGCTTTCATTTATACAATTGTTTCAAAACTCTGATCGATTGACGATTCAAGCCGTTGGCCTCCTGCATGTTAGAAAATCTTCGAAGGCCTTCAACTGCCAAATTCCTTCCGGATCGACCCGGATCCAATCCAGGAGAAACACGGCATGTAGGGCGAGAAAATTCCACGGCTGGATTCTCTTGGGATTACACTAGTGTGATTAGTGACTTGGCAGTGGGGCCCATGAGAATGGGTTTGTCATGGGGAGAATCTTGAGTTACATGAGCTCACACAAGGGATCAACCCTATGGCTAGAGGGGTATTTAGCTATAAATACCACCATGACCCATCTATCCTAAGGTCTAACTACGTCGAGTAATTCCATATGGAACAAGTTCATGAAGGGCTCTGCCCAGAGTAATGATCTCGTCGTGATGCTTGCGGACGCTCGTAGATTCTTAGGTTGAATTTGAACCCCACACTGTATTCGAAATAGCCAAATGGCACATAAGGTAGCAGGACATGAACCTGAGTGCGGAATGCCAGTGACTGAAGAGGCTGCTGATTGTGTGGTAGCATAGACTACTTTCGGTGTACAATCCTACCTCTAAAGGAACCATTATTCCAGCGTGATTGTAGTCATTCACGGCAATCACAGCCCAGCCTCCTTTTATATTTGATCCTTTACTGGGGTAGGCTATGATGGTTGTGGTGTGTGGCGTGCTAAACAGCAGCTAGATATGTAAGACTAGTGAGTTGTATGGACTCATATCTCCGAAGTAGACCCGGACAAGCCTTGGCAACAGTCTTGCAGCAATTATGTAGGGTTCTGGTGTACGCAATGCAAAAAACTTGGCTATACAGAAAAGCACAAGCAGTACGGAGTATGCCGTGTAGATATAATGATACGCCGGCGTGAAGGAAATGCGCTCTTCATAGATATCACGCACAAATCTATATATATTCCAGGTACGGAGATAGGAACAAAAGTCCGATTGAAAATGTAAGCTACCAACAGCCGTGAAATAACTGGGATCATTAATTTTGTAAAATTTAGGCATAGGCTTGACTTCATTCAGGCAAGTTCTTGACCAGTCCCGAGGATGGGTGAGAAGTTTTCCGCCCTCGGCAAGTGTTGGGGGGCCATGGTTGCCATGGTCATTCTTAGCTGCTTCGACAAAGCGGCAAGATCCTTTTCTGATTACCGAATATGAATGCGTAAATTACGCCAGGTCAAGCCAAGCGCATTATCTGTGTTGAAGTGGATCCCAATGGATCCTGGAGGTTTTTAAGGGTCTGGGCGTATTGTTATGACTGCCCGATACATACAAGACGTGACCATACCATCCAATACCATACGCAATACCTGACCAAACGGAGCCCTAATCAGATGCAGCGACTCCAATCTCTGGCCCCTTGGCATCAATATTACGTGCTCTTGGCCGTTGCTCGCTTGAAGAAACCGTTCGGATCTGATAACAATCGAGTGTCGGACTAGTTTCTGTCCGAGGTCGGCACATTGCTTCAGAAAGGGAATAGAACGGTCGAGTGGAGGCGCGATGTGTCATGCCCAGAGAACTAGACATTGCTTGCGTCTGATGGACTTTTGCAGACGGGAGCAGAGTGCCGCCGGAGCTTAGGCTCAAACGTATGAGTAGTGATTCCGGCGAGGATTGTTCTTTCATCTCTGCATGTTTGTCTGGCTGCTTGGTATCGTTGCTCGAGATAGAGTAACGACAAACCTCCCAAGGCATCATGGGTACTGCATCTGAAGCGTCTAAGGACGCAGAGGCGCCAGCTAAGCAAAGTGTAAGTTATTCCCCAGTCTATTCTGCATGGTGTGCTTCAACTCATCGCGATGTCCTCGTCCACAGCTTATGCGCCGTGCCACCTCGTTCGGTCGTTTGCTGGTCTATGGCAGCCCCTCGTCGTCTGACCTAGCCCTCCTTTTCGTCGGCTTTATCACTTCAATCGCCTCCGGAATTCCCTTTCCTATTATGTCAATTGTTTTTGGACAGCTAGTGGACGGACTAAACTCATCAACGTGCAACGTCAACCCCTCCAACGCCGACTCCTACCAAGCGGGAATCAACGATAAAATCCTGTTGATTGTATACATCGGTATTGCCTATTTCGCTCTTATTTATATTTACGTCCTTTGCTGGAATCTCTCCGGCGAGCGTCTAGCCCAGCGTCTGCGAGAAAAATATTTCAGCGCTATCCTGCGACAAGATGCCGCATTCTTCGACAACCTACCCGCTGGAGAGGTGTCTTCACGCATCACAGGGGAAATCGCCGTCATACAGCAAGGCTCCTCCGAGAAGGTTGGCATTGTGATCAACAGCGTTGCATTCTTCATCACCGCATACATAGTTGCCTTCATCAAGGACCCGAAACTGGCCGGCATGCTGGTCTCCCTCACCCCAGCGTACCTGATCATGTCTATCGGCGGCGGGTATTTCGTGCAAAAGTTCTTCGGCCGCGCACTGGAGGGTATGGCCAAGGCCTCTTCGGTCGCGCTGGAAGCATTCTCGAATACAATGGTGGTGCAAGCCTTTTCGGCTAATGCACGGCTGGAGGAGAAATTCGTTGAAGTCTTGCATCCTGCTTTGTCGGCCGGCGTGTGGAAATCCATTGCTGCAGCCACTCAGGCAGGTCTTCTCTACTTCATAGCCTTCTCGGCCAACGGTCTTGCCTTCTGGCAAGGTTCCCGTCAAATCGCAGACGCTGTGGAGTCGGGTGGCAATGGCATCACCGTAGGAAACACGTTTACGGTTATTCTCATTCTTGTGGATGGTAAGTGTATCAATCGTAATGAACTTGTGGATTTGAGTCATGCTGACTAGTATCGCCCCTAGCGTCTTTGATTCTCAGTCAGGCCGCCCCCTTTTTGCAGAGCTTCGACGCCGCGGCCGTCGCGTTCGGCAAGCTGGAAGCCGATATTGAACACCCGACTACCATTGACGGCACCTCTGAGGATACCGGTCGTGTGCTGCCAGAGGTTACGGGAAGTGTGGAGTTGAAGAACGTTTCATTCACGTTTCCGTCCCGACCAGACAAGCCCGTGCTCCAGGACCTCTCGCTGACCTGCCCAGCCGGTCAGCAGACAGCTATTGTCGGACTTTCAGGCAGTGGCAAGTCTACCGTTGCCGGCTTGATTACCCGATTCTATAATGTGGACGACGGTGCGGTACTGCTAGATGGCCACGATGTCAGGGACCTCAACGTGAGATCTGTTCGTAGCCATATAAGTCTGGTACAACAGGAACCATGTCTTTTGGATCGGTCCATCCTTGAAAACATCGCCCTGGGGCTCATCAACTCTCCCAGACATGATCACCTACGTCCCCTTCTAATGGGTAACGTTCTCGCCGACGTTGCGGCAGCTGTGCGAGATGGCCAGGATCTGGTGTCGGCTTCTCTGGCGCAGGGGGATGGTGCACGGGAAATCGTGGAATTGGTCCTGGACGCTGCTCTCTTGGCCGATGCAAACGGGTTCATTGAGCGCTTGGATGACGGTTTTGGAACAATGGTTGGGTCAAAGGGAAATCTCATCAGCGGTGGACAAAAGCAACGCATCTCCCTCGCGCGTGCTCTAGTGAAAGATCCGCGTATCCTCATCTTGGATGAAGCTACCGCGTCGCTCGACTCGGCGACGGAGGCACGTATCCAAGAGGCACTAGATAACGTGGCAGTTGGCCGGACTGTGATCACCATTGCCCATCGTCTGTCGACTATCAAGAACGCTGACAACATTATCGTCATGCGCCAAGGGAAGCTGGTGGAACAGGGAACTCACCAGCAACTGCTAGAGGCGAATGGCGCTTATGCTGAGTTGGTTCGTCTCCAAAACCT
This sequence comes from Aspergillus bombycis, assembly GCF_001792695.1. Classification (NCBI taxonomy): domain Eukaryota; kingdom Fungi; phylum Ascomycota; class Eurotiomycetes; order Eurotiales; family Aspergillaceae; genus Aspergillus; species Aspergillus bombycis. Next base: position 84,924 of record NW_019170089.1, read on the forward strand.
CAACGTCCACGGCGGGCAAGATGATGAGGAGACGGAAGTGAGCTCTGCCCGTTCTAATTCCTTGGTGCCGGTTATCAGCGAGAAGACCGGGGCTCTTGAGACGTCATCTGTAACCGATGCTACTGACGAAGAAAAGACTAAGCCTGCAGAGACTGCGGAGCCAGAGAGTGCGCTCGAGGAAAAGCGAAGCCTTGGATCAACCGTAGGCTCAATGGGCTCCCTCTTCCGACCATACACGTTCGTGCTGCTCCTCGCGGTCGTTGGGGCTGTGATCATCGGAGGTACCTATTGCGGATCATCGGTGATCTTCGGAAACGTCGTGGGCAAGCTCAGTGGCTGCGAGGAGCCTGAGTCCATTCGTCATGCCGGAGAGCTTTTTGGCCTTCTGTTCTTTGTGCTGGCCATTATCGAATTCCTTGCAAATTTCGTCAGCTGGTCCCTGTTTGGTTGGGTGGCTGAGCAAGTTATCTACAAGGTGCGCGTACTATCGCTGCGGTCCATCCTCGAGCAGGATTTGGCCTGGCACGAGACCGCAAATCGGAACCCATCACTACTGCTGTCGTTCATTACAAAGGATAGTAGTGCGTTGGGTGGTCTAACCGGCTCTGTGGTTTGCACTATCCTATCGGTCCTGGTGAGTCTCGTCGCCACTATCACCATGACACACATCATTGCCTGGAAGATTGCGCTGGTATGTCTCTCCGTGATCCCGCTCTTGCTGGGCGCCGGCTATATGCGTGTCACCACGCTGGCCAGTTTCGAGGAGCGACACATGGAGGCCTTTGCCAATTCCGTGGGCATCACCGTCGAGGCCGTCAACTCAATCAAAACCATCATGTCGCTTTCTCTAGAGCATGAGGTGCTCGGCACATACCGTCGGTCCCTCTCAGCCCCAATGCGCCAAATCGCTCGACAGAGCGCTTGGGCAAACCTATGGCTGGCCGTCGGGTACGGACTGAGTAACTTCCTATACGCATTGGCATACTGGTGGGGATCAAAGCGAATCATCGCGGGCGAATACACCCAGACGCAGTTCTTCATCGTGCAGCTAGCACTACTCGTCAGCTCCCAGCTGTGGGGACAGATGTTCGCCCTCGCGCCCGACGTATCGCGCGCATTCCAGGCCACACGACGACTGTTGAACCTGCTCGATCTGGGGTCGACGAAGAAGTTGTCCGCACCGCTCCAGCGAGCCGGGGATGTTGAAGCCACGGCGCCTCCCCGCGAGAAGACTACCACTTCTGAGTCTCGTGGCGGCATCAGTGTTGCGTTCAAGCAAGTTCGCTTCTCATATCCTGCGCGCCCAGACACCCGTGTGCTACACGGTCTGGATTTGAGCGTTCAGCCGGGGCAATTCGCTGCGCTCGTGGGACCCAGCGGGGCGGGCAAGTCCACAATCATCTCGCTCGTTGAGCGGCTCTACGGGCCTAACTCAGGAACAATCGAAGTTGACGGCCACAATATCGCCTACAGCGACGGCTCATTCCGCGATGACATTGCCTATGTTCCTCAGCAGAGTGTGCTGTTCGAGGGCACGATCCGGTTCAATCTGACTCTGGGCGCCAGGCCAGGCCAAGACGTCACCCAGTCGGAATTGGAGGACGCGTGTAAACTGGCCAATATCCATGACACGATCATGCAGCTGCCTGATGGATATGATGCCTACTGTGGGCCCAACGGTGACCGGCTTTCTGGAGGTCAGAAGCAGCGATTGGCGATTGCACGCGCGCTCATCCGCAAGCCTAAGCTCCTGCTGCTGGACGAGTCGACGAGTGCGCTCGATGCGGAGTCGGAGAGATTGCTGCAGGACGGGCTGGAGAAGGCCACGAAGCATATGACGGTTATTGCGATTGCGCATCGACTGTATACTATCCGTAAGGCGGATGTGATCTTCTTGATTGAGGATGGTCGGTGCGTTGAGAGAGGAACTCATGCACAGCTGATCGAGCGCAGCGAGAGTTATCGCGTGAATGCACTGAACCAGGCGGTGGATGGATGAGGGTCTTTATATCAGTAGGAACCTTACTGCATCTTCTGGAGTTATATTCTAAGGAGGTCGTTGGCCCTTTCATGGACTTTCATGGCCATACAATTACTAAAATCCTAAAATTATATAGATCTCTTTGTCTGCATCATTCTTATTCCCAGTCTTAATTATTATAATCATTACAAATACCATTTGCGCTCTACGTATCACAAGCTCTTCCAATAATTACAGTTACTTTACGTTGGAATTTGACCCTCGGAGGATTATCACACTTATAACCTCGAGGCAACGCACCGTCATTGTGAAGTCCTTAACGGCGATATTACGGCAAGACGCATTTGAACGAAATAGAACAATTTTGAGCATTGTACATGGAGATATTCATGATTGAAATTTCCTCAAGTTCTGTGTAGATGTCTTCCACCCAGAGGATTATCTGTAGCATATCTAAAACAATCTAACGACTGAGTTCTGTTGTATAATGGTACGTAGAATATGAAAATTAAAGGCAAATTACCTCCTTAGAGGAGTAACCACATTAAGCTCGACAAGAGCGACCACGCACACCACACACCACGCAATCCACCAGACCTTCGTCCAACACACCTCCGGCCAACAAAAGAGCATCAGAACACAACACCCTTGGTCTGCGTCATGTTCTTCAGGTTCATGTTCCGGATCATGAACACCGCGACGAAAGCAAGAGCCATAAGCCCAGTGCCCGCGGCCAACATTCTCGTCTGCGCATAACCATAAGCCTTCTGGATTGCGATTCTCTCGGGACTATTAATTGCATAGCTGAGCTGCACCGGCAAGCTGGCATAGATATTGGCTAGGTCCGGCAGCGCAGACTCGGGGAGATAGCGCACAAGCGCTTTCTCGAAGGTGTTTGTCCAGATGGCACCGGAGATGGCATTGCCCACTGCACCGCCGATACCACCGCACACGAACAGCACGGCCATTGCGGCGGCGACGTGTTGGTGGTCGACAGCGGCGAGGACTGCAAGCTGCATACAGAGGATGAAGACGCTACCGCCGACGGAGATGAAGATCTCACACATGACGATGTACCCAATGTATCCGTTCGGCTGACGGAAGTGGATCATGAGACCCTGGGCAAAGATGTAGAGAGGCACGCCAATGATCAGGAGCCATCTGAAGTAGCCGGTCCGGCGGATCAAGTAGCCCACGATGAACAGCAGCACGCCGGAGACAACCTGGAACGTGCTGTTGACGTATCCGGCCTCTGCGACGCTGAGGTTGTTGACCACCTGAAGGAAGGAGGTGAAGTAGCTGTTCCAGCAGTAGTAAGCCATCTGGTATACGAAGTCGAGGAGACATGCACCCAAGACGGTCCGGTTGAGCAGGTAGGTATGTTTCATGAATGGCACGGGAGCCAGGTACACTTGATAAAGGGCGAAGAGAACGAGAAGGACAAAGCCGACTACAATCATGGCAATAATGTAGTCTGACTTCCAGCCGTTCGGGGCAGAGCGGGCGAGTGTGAATGGGAGTAGGAACACGGTGAGACCAGCAGCGAACAGGATGACACCCGGCACTGTTTGTAAAAAGAAGTTAGCAAGTCCAAGGGCTTTGGGGGAGGGCAGCGTTGGCCACTTACAATCAAACTCTACAAGGTAGTGTAATATATTCTGTACCAGGGTTCGGCCACTCTTTTCGTGTTTGACAAGGCCTTTCTTCTGGGCCTTGCGAAGGTTGATCTTCAACGTCAGGTATAACGGCAGGGAGACCACGGGTATAATGATAGCAAAGCAGCCGAAGCCCCATCGCCAGTTGACGTGTGCTAAGAATTCTTCTGCTGCTTTGGATCCAGCAAACGCAGTGATCATCCATGGAGATGAGGTGAAAGCGAACGCCAACCCTCGATTTCTCAGGTTAGTTACGTCGGCTGCGAGGATATCCACGGTATAAGTCATGCCTCCAAACCCAACTGATTGGAAAACCTGGTATCGGTGTGACGGTTAGTAAGTCCAAGGGCTCCAATAGTTCAAAAGGGGTCCATATTACCTGTGCTGCGCAGAAGGTAGGAAGATTGTTGGATGCCGCCATAAGAATTAGGCCCAAAGTGGCAATGACCAGCATAAAGATGAAACCTTCAGCACGACCCCAGACGTCCAGCATCTTGGCCATAGGGATATACACCGCTGATGTCATGGCACTTGCTACAATGTCGATGACAGTCAACAGGGAGTGAGACTGGAAACTACTCGTGGCATAGGGTGTCAAGCTGGCAATAATTGAGGCTTTAAATCCATTAGCCAGGACATAAATCCAAATGCTATCGAGAACGGGTTGTATTAGTTATATACGAGCACAGGAGAACGTCATTGGGGAGGAAGGGAGATAATACATTATCAGAGTAGTGGCGAGCGCTGTCTTGGACCAAGCCAGAGTGACAGCCTCGATATCCTTGACACCACGCTGTGCGCCTTCAGTGGGCAATGAGTTATCACCACTGCTTTCCGTGTTATTCTGAGGTGAGCCGATGCCAGCCTCCTTGTCGTATGGAGCTGCATTAACGGCTACCGGAGTTTCGATATCTTCCACAGCAGGAGCGTCATGAGTGCCGCTGGACGTCTTACGTCCAATAAGATGTTGAAACCTATTGCTGATTGCCATCGTTGTTGGATCGACCCGATGAAGACGCAAGGAGCACGCAACGGAAAGCGAATGATAAAAGAGCGAAGAGCCGAAGCTTTAAAGCCGGTTTGCAGACCCAGCCAAACGGTAGCCCTTGCAGCTTCACGCATCAGCTGGTAAGGAAAAAAAATAGAATTTTAATCTCATCTGATAAAAAGTAAGATTAGCCGGGTGGTCCATGTTCACCGAGATCGGCAGTTTGGGCACTGATTCGAGAATCAGCTCATACGGGGCGAACCGGGGAGACCGTTCGGAAATTTCTTGGGTCAAATTTATCTGATTGATTGATTAGATCCGGCTTTCTGGGCCATTAGCACACAGAAGCTCGGACGTGGGGTGACAATATGTCAAGTGATTCGACGCTGGCTGGTCCTCCATATGTGGCGTGTATCCATGCACATTTCCCACCAGGATCTCGACTTGGCTTCTGACGCTTTGAAATTTACCTTCCGTGCCTGTCGTGATAAGACGAGGTCTGCAACTACACAGCAGAAAGGAGCTACGGCGGTCTCTTGACTTGTCGAGACGCACGTTCGCACAAGGGCCTAAAAAGCAATGAAAACGAGCACACGAACGGAGTGAACGCCGAACAAAAATGAGAAATTAAGAAAAATTAACAAGCAGGCAAGCATGGATGAAACATTCTAGCATGTGTCCGTGATAGGTTGGCATACAACGCTATTACAACTCAATACGAGCAGCCAAGTCCCAAGATTACGCCTAGCTCCAAGCTAAAAGCGCACTATTACCAGGCTGCCTTGATATAGCCCAGGTTGCTGTAAGAGTCTCACCTAAAAGCTGCACAATACTTAACCACAGCTGATGGTAGTTAGGGCTCGAGCGAACTCCGCCATGTTATTGTTATGTGGCCCGGGTACTACAGCGTTCCAAGTTCGTTACTCCCAGCCAAGCTGATTCAGAGCCCAGAACAGAGCACTACTGACCAACTTACAGTGGAGGGGCCTTGGCAGATTGCACCATTCGGCCTTGGCTCTCTAGACGGAGCTGTAATAACCGAGCAGAAGCAAGGGAGATTCTGAGAGGCATGTGGCCCCCCAACAAGGGCGATGAAAAATCTGTTGAGCCATTATGTCTAGATTTGACGTGGTCATATTATTTCATTGAGGGTTAGAATGTTCTTGTAGCCCAAATATCCCAGATTCAATTGACTTGACACAAGGACTGGGAACAACTATTGTACAGGGACCAACGACACCCATTCATCCTTGGTAATCTGATACCGCACTTCGCCTTCTTCAATGCCAGGAGGTGGGTTATCGTACTTGTTGTGAAAGGTAGAGGCATGCTTTAGCCCACAAGCTGCCATGACTGCCCGAGAAGCCACATTCACAGCCATCGTCTCGCCAAACACCTCAGTTAGACCTAATTCCCGGAAAGCGTACCTCAGCAACTCGCGCGATCCTTCCTTCGCGTAGCCCTTCCGCCAAAACTTCGGTAAAAGACGGTACCCAAACTCTGCTCGCTCACTGCTGAATTCCTGTGTGCCTTCGGTTTGGCTAGGAGCCAGTACCCACCAGCCAACAAATTCGCCGCCGGCGAAGCCGACCCAACAGCCGAAACCGGGTACGAGGGTTGCTGCGTGGAGGAGCCATTTGTGAACCTCGATCGCTTGGTTGTGGTCAAGTGGCGTGCCAAAGCCGATGTATTTCATGACTTCCGGATCTTTGTCCAGCATCATGGTGAAGTCGAGGTGCTCAGGGCCGAGGGGCACCAGTTCGAGGCGCTCAGTGCGCAAAGCTACTTGGGTCATGGTAGCCATAGGAGGAAGTATATTGTGGGCTAGCTATGTGCAGAGGCTCTGTTCTCCTTGCAGATATGGTTGTACGACTCAAGCTTTTGCGCCATGTTCACTACCTCCTTATATACTTACGATCTGGCTCTCGGAGCAGGTTTGCAAGTTTGCTAAGCCCCAGTTTGACTGTACTGTAAAGAAACGACAGTAGGCTCAATTCTACTGTTGATCTACTCCAAGTGGATAGTCAGTCTTCCTTGGGGCCAAGCCATTCTGGATAAAGGATGTATGCTCATGTCCCTGTGCATTCGCAATGTTCATTGGCCCTCGCCGACGATCTTGCCTGCATTTCTTGCAGCCGTCGATTAATCCACAGAGAGAGAATCTGATAAGATTCAGCGATGCCGCTGGCGGCCGTCTTTTTCACTCCCTAAGGATGGGTCAAACATCTCGCTACCTGACTATACAGCATGGTGCCAAGGGTTTGGAGGAGACAAAGCTCGGTTTGGTTGGTAAAAATGCCGTAAAACCATCGACTATGTTAGCTTGCGTGATTGATAAGGATGATCAACCGACACTTTCCCAGGTCAGACGATACGGTCGAAACCCGTGGACCAGTGGAGAGGACACGCTTGGTAGGATCAGGGCCTCGGACCCATTCGAGCTCTTAGTAGCAGTTTCGCACATCCAACTTAGAGGGCGCTGCCACAGCCATTCCAGATTTTAAAAAGGCTCACTACTATAGACTCAGTTCATACGGAGTTGTTCAGCCTTGGACGAGCACTGCCACCGATACTGGAGCCAGGTTACTCCTTAGACCAGACAAAGATTGGACAGCGTTTCGAGGTCAGCATCGCACACGCTGTACGGATTATATGAAACGGAATATAAGGGAGGGCAGGTGTGATGATTAAAGGAGCCATCGTGAGTGGAACGATAAATGGAGTAGTTGGAATTGGCAAAAAGTCAATTTTGGCCAATATTGGTAATGTTTCAATATGACCCGATACCAATGATACAGTTTGTCATTTACGTAGGTAAATACTCTCCTGACAATACCATCTTGGCGCTAAGCGCCGGCATCAGATTAGATGGATCGATAAGATTAGACTAGAGGGGCCAGGCCTTGGCAATTAGGCCTATCTTGGTACAGACCTCACAAGATCGAGAGTTGCAGGATTTAACCCCTGCAACATGTGCTATATAGCCTGTACGAAGGATGCAGTCTACGGAGCACTTCCGTAAAATTTATCTCCTATGGCATTTTACTGTAAGAAATAAATGTAACGCAACCCCCACTACATATCTCTTGCTGAGCACTAGTGTATGTAGAATAAGGGTATCGGTACTACACTCTTACTAAAGAGCTCTACGAATTAGTAAACTTTTGAGGTAATTAAAGGGTCCCATGAGTTCTGGGGGTGAGTATTGGGGTAGGTAGTGGATCCTGGAGCAAAGTGGTACCATATTTCTGTACCCTTGTTAACCGCTGAAAAATCGTAAATTCGTAATGATTTACTTATGCTTGGCAACCTTATGCCCAGAATGCCGAGAGGCTCGGCCCCGTCGATTATAGGCTGAGGTTTTTACGCGAGCACTCGCGTGCAATGGTTTAAACTTTTTTCCTATCTATATGAAATTATATGCGACGGATCGCTGCTACCAATTACTGAAATAGGTATACATATCCACCATCTTTGACTGGTTCGTGTAATTTTGTTCAGTGGTATCAATGTAACTAGGTAGAGGTAAAGTTCGTACTGAGTCTGTTTTCACTATCGAACTGCCTTTTACAGGAGATACGGAGTATGGTTGCTATGAGAATCAGTCAAATTTCTGTGGAGCTAATAGACCGTGATTATGTAAAAAAAAAAAATTAGAATCACTCTGGATGTCAGGTTGCCTGGAACAATTTCCCTACTTACTTTCATTCTTTTTCTTTAATTTTCTTTTTGTTTTTAGCAGTGTATCCCGATGATGTCAGGCCTGGACCCGTTCGGTGAGGCTTCGGAGGCATGCTGACTCTACCCGACCCGCTTGCGGCTTTTGCCGCTTTTGCGGTGCAGATCGTGCGAATCAACTCGACGTAGCGAGGTCGGTTAACTTGTGGTGGGGTCCAGTATGTCCGTAGAATTTGTCTGCCATGCGAACTGCGGCACGTCGCATCAAACTCATGGTGATACAGGCACTGGTGTTCTTGCTGCAGGGGAGCTAGCGAGTCTATTCCTAGGGCTTTCGTCCTCTGTGCTGCCACACTAGGCTACCGTGAGTCCTCTGTAGTTGACTTTGGTCCTCAAACAAGATGGAAAACGGAAGGCGTGAAATCCTTATCTCCGAGGCCCGCGCTTACTTCTTCAGCCTTTCGCCCTTTGTCCAGGTACTAATCACTCGATCCCATCGCTACCGCTAGACGGGTGTGCATTCGGAGCAATCTATGCCATTCACTCTTATACACCTGCCAGACTTACGGAGCCACCGTGCACAAGCCACTCCGGGTATCCAGTCCTGCTTGGGTAACAGGATAATGTTTCGTTAGTAGCTTGACTAATGGTCATGGTTACCATATCTTGTCATCGACCACAGATGACCGTGCCCTGACTGCTCGAACGTTGTTCCTACGAGTACGATGGTCCATGCGTACCTGAAGTACTGGACTCATATCCCATTGTCAGGTTCATAGAAGCATTGCTCCTGTTGTCACTCAAGAGATGAAAGGCTATATTTTACAAGAGACACGGCTTTCTAGACAAAGGACTATATATTCATATGCAAACACAATGTCACGCAACAAAGTGTAGACATTTGCGCGTCAAAGGCTGTCCGATAACACCGCCCATGCTTTGTTGAATAGACGCTCTTTGGGAATCGTTGTAACCATTACAACTTGTCGTTTCACAGTATTTTTAGCTGTCCACTGAACGATTCATTGATAGAAGAATTTTATTCCTTTGAGCGGTAAAATCTTATAGACCGACGTGTGCACAAACATAGGCTAAGACAGTACCTACAAGTAACAATTTGGATAACGATGACTCAATAAATCAATGCCGTCATCATCGCAGACATCTTAGTAGATGACTGGAGGATCCGGTGTATGAATTGCCGGTATATTCCCGAAAAACACCTGTGCGGGTGTTTTTTGTATTTCCTCATCACGCGTCGTATCAAGGTATGTACGCTCCCATCTGACATTGTCTGGTGAAAGACTGGGTATGAGTCTGTTCTTGGCATAGTTGTCCTTTTCCTCGGGGCTGGCAACAAGCTCCTTGCTGGGGATAAGCCTGCAGTCCCAAATGAGCGATTTGTTATCATGATCCCACTCTATGGGGATCAGTGCCATAGAATCTCCCATATAAATAACTCCGCGGCCTTCAGGAAGTCGAAACTTTTTTGGATGATTTGCACACTTCAGCAATTCTTTGCAACTCATTGTGAGAACCTGGTGGTAGTTGCTCTTATATTCTTTCCTGATGAATATAATAATGTCTTTAGGGAATAGTTTCCGAGCCAAGAAGTGGATATCATGCATGTCAGACAAGCATTCCAAGACATTCAGGCTAACTACTGAAGTCTTGCCATCAAAAGACACACCAGAGAAGCAAAGACCGTTTCCCTCGGACCTTCGAAATGTTCCACATACCCACGTCATCATGCTCTTTACCACCTGCTGAAGGTCTCTGGTCACTGAGACAATGATTCGGTCATGTAGAGCGAGAAGTAATATGTATTCGGTTGATATATGTTGCACTGCAGACAGGATCAGATGTTGATACTGAGCAACTATTTCACTGGTTAACTCACGGTGTATGCTGCACCCAAGTTTGTCGTCATGGTGTCTGGCCAATTTGATCAAAAGTTTCATCAGATAAACCAAACAATCACCGCCCGAATGTTGAAGTCGTTCTTCGCAAGTTGCTACATCAACATGATACCGGGTTCTCTTGAAGGTCGTTCTCTCAAGTGGTAAAGCAACCTTCTCAAGGTAGTCCGGAAATTCCCACTGGTAAGTGGTTGTGAAGTGCCGGTTGTCGTCCCACTGGCCTATCTCTTTAAACATTTCTAAATCTTTCAAAATGTTATTTCCTTCTGAATTAAAACAAAGCGTAGCAGAAACGTCTGAAAGGGCTAGTATTGATAGAGAGAATTACTTACCTTCTTGACTGAGTTCGATCTTTTTCACGACAGCCGGCGGCGGCTCGGTGCAGGGTCCCAGAACACTCACCGATGTCAGTGGCGGAGGGTCGTTTTGTTTGCCATATTCCTTCACAATTGTAGCTATCCTAGCCTTGTATTGTCCTGTCAGAAGCAGTTCCTTTCTAAAGCTATTGGAGTATACTGAATCCCCCTTGGCTGCTTCAAAAAGTGACCTGACATTCTCAAAGATTCCCACAGATTGTGGTACTGACAGAGGCATGATGCATAAAAAAGGCTATTACACCAGTCTTGATTTGTAGTGTATGTTCGAGAATGGAAAATACAAAGTAGTCAGTTCAAATCCGGGGTTTGAGTAAAGTGATCACTATGGAATAGTAAACAAGATCTTGCAAAGTAGAAGTCAGGAGAAGAATATATAGGCACACCTTCAAGTCACTAACTTCTACTCACCATCTTCTACAGGAGCTGCCCGGTTAATCCTGGGTTCATCGAATGACTGTATGTTGAATTCCAGCTGGAACGATGCAGCAGCTTTGTACTAGATCAATCACAGCGAGGAACATTCAGTGATATTTTTTGGTATTCCCCTACCTCTGGTCTATTGAGTACGCCTATCGGCATTACTCAGTGTTGATCTGGACTATTCCAGCCCGAAATCACAAGGAGGCGAGTGTAGTAAGAGGAAATGGCGATGGAGGCAATCTCCCACAGAACATACCTAGGATAATTATCCAACAATAAATCTAGCCGGGAATTTCCCACACTGATGAAACACATGCCGCAGCGAACAAAGAACCATTGGCCTTATCGGGTGGGCCATTCCATGTGGACTTTGTTTAGAGGTCGGTATATTCGGGAGTCAGGGTTCATACCTGCAATACATGGATGCGTCCATACTGTCTACACTATTGTAAGAGAGTTGTGTCAAACTTGGTACCATAATAACATCACTCGCTGAAACTCCTAATTAACAATTAATATATGTTACTTCAAATCGAATGTCATAGCGTAAGCGCTCTATTTATCATCAGTCCTTCCCCTTTTTGCCTTCGCAAGCATTCCATACTGTCACCCAAGGACCAACAACCATCCTTTCCGCAGCATATGCTGGATCCAAGATAATTTATCATCATTAGTATCACGGGCTATCCAAATGTCCTCAAGAAGCTCAAGAGCGTGGAGGTTCGCTGGCAATCGATTCACAGAATACAAAGCGCGAAGTCGATTCCGAACATCATCTCTCAGCCTGCTATCGTCTCTCTTCAATTCTGAGCCAGCTGTGAGAATTGGGATAGACTGGAAGTTCAGATAATTTGAGGATGCTGGGATTTGGAGAAGGTGATCGATAGTGTCTAGAGCATAACGATGGATCAAAGTTTCCAGATCCATCTCCTCAAGACACGGGTTCGTGAAGGCATCATTCCATCCGCAGATCCGATATAGCAGAATTAATCCATGCTTTCGCAGTGACTCATACAGAAGCGTCAAAGTAGGCTCGGTTGAGGGTGCGCCCCACATATACAACTGGTTTTCCAGCAGTGTCTCTCGGGTGAACGATCGACATCCTGAATGGATGAGTTGTCGACAGTACCGGCCCAGGTTTCCCAGGATGAAGATAAGGTCTGTACAAAATCCATACCATCGGGTGATGCCAATGGCCAATTTGTTGCACGGCTAATGATAGACCTGGTGTATCTAGATCTTGTTGTTCGTCTGGATGCACGAGGTACGAACATCCCATATCCCAATACAGATACATACCCAGGCAAAGTCTAGATAACGGATTCAGATCCCAAGGATGCGCTGTATCCTCGAGCATTTCATTGATCAACGTGCGCGCGGCAAGCAGATGCCATTTCCCAAAATCAGTCATATCCCGATCAGCTCCATGCGATATCGCCAGTAGCAATGCAGTAAGCATTGACAGTAGTGGTCGCGTCTGCCCAGTCCCTAGCTCCTCTTGGAACGATGCCAGCGCTTTCCCCCTCTCCTCGAGAGCAATGCGTGCCACTTCTGCCGAGAAATACTCTTCATGACGGGCGCTTACGGACTGGATGATATGCACCAGTGCCGGAGATTCCTGTATGTATTCCAAGACAGGGAAGGAGAACGGATTGTTTTCTGGATCGATCACTAGTATTTGACACACTCTTTCCAGCCAGTATTGCAGGAGCCGCCGGTTGACGATGGTGTCCACTTGTGATGAGTACCAACGCGTCTCAATTTGCCATTGCGATAGGCGAGGCGTCGAAGAGCAAATTAAACCGCGACGGACGCAGCGCAAGCATACCGGAAAAGTCTCGTCACATTTGACCCGCCTTGCTTTGCACTCTCGGCATCCTAGTTTGCTTTTAGGCCTTCGCCTTGGCGCGGTCGGCCCTTCGTCTTGAAATCGTTCTTGTCTCGTTGGAGACAAGCATTTGACCGGTTCAAAGCGTACGCGGAAGGACGACATCGTTGCCGTCGGCTAGGCCTCGTCCCTAGTCTAGCTGCGTGTGGTGTGATTTACAGGACAAGTGTCTGTGGCGAAAAGAATAAATCATCCCAGCAAACGTGGTTGGGATCGGAAACTACCTCGTCTTGGCGGCCCACAGTCGTCGATCATCTACATCGTGTTTGAAGAGAAGATATACAGTAAGAGGAAAAAATGTCTGTTCATAACTCCCATTACTAAAATGGACACAGTACCCCATGGACTCGCATCTCGCTAAGGCACTACGCAAGCCAGGAATGAATAACACCCTGAGCAGCCTCCCACAGCCAAGCATCGTGCAATTTAGCCGAATGATCAAAGCCATGCTCGCCATCCCTGACAACAAGTTGGAACTGCAAGTTACTATCAACCTCCTCGATCTTATCCCTCAGCATATAACTCCCCTCCACCGGAACAACAGAATCATTGCGTCCGTGAAGCACCAAGACTCCTCCTCGCGGGAACCGAGCACCTGCATCAAGTCTCTCAAGAGGATAAAGTTCAATAGCATCAGCCGGAAAGAACTGCCCAAACAGCCCATGCTGACAGACTGAAAACATCAATTGAGTTCTCTTCGCATCCGTAGGTGCCGAAACGACAACCTTCTGATTAGTTGCCTCTTCTCGTTCGCAGGTTTGCTTAATATGACGCACTAGGGTGTCTCGTGGTGTTGCAGGCATTGAAAACACCACCTTTTCCGTCGGGTCGATAAAGTGAGGGGATTTGATATCGACCAGAGGATAGACTGCATTGACGGCCCGGATCTGTTCGGGATGGCTCAGTCCCACTTGAAGGCTTAGGTAGCCTCCGGCGCTATCCCCTGCCGTGAGGATGCGTTTGAGGTCAGGCTGTATGGTTCCTTGGGTGTGCTCCTCTAGGAACTGTGGGAGGAATTTGTGCATCCAGTTCCAATGATCTTCGACATCTTCCAGTATATCAAAGATTGTGGCCTCTGGAAGTAGTCGATAATTTGGAGACACAATGATGGCGGAGTACTCCTTCGAGAGCTCCAGGTACCAGGGGTTAAAGAAGGATGGGAAAAGACTGTAGCCGGAGATGAGACCACCACCATGGTATCGCAAAAGGACAGGGCAATTGATGGTGTTCTGCGTCTTCTTCGATGGCGGCGATAAAGTCTTAGGGTAAAGAATATCCGTTGTGATTTGGTGCCCGTGTACGGTTTTGTAGGTTGTAGTGAGGATCATGAAGTCGGAGAAGCGTGACATATCACTTGAGTCTAACTTGACTACTTCCATTGTGATTGCTTTGTGTGTTTGGGAGGGACCTGACGAATCAATATGTATACGATGGTTTTTGTCAATCGGTTAGTAGCTCTCTCCACCCGGAATAGGAGCATCAATGTTTGACGGATTGCTAAAACCAGAGGGGTGCAAAAGAATCTTTTTTGAAGCTCGCAATGAGCATTATTAATCCTCTCCTAGCTTTCTTAGGGCTTTATCAAGTTCTCGCGTTCTGTACCAAATAGGAAGCTCAAGTGGGTCACCACATCTGCGCCACAGGCTCCAGGTAAGTCCACTGTTCATTTGTTGTACTTTTCCAAGAAATAACGGGTACAGGTTTACGTTTCTTTCCAGGATTTAGAAGGAGATAAGTAGCTATAGCCACCAGATATTAATAATATATGCGCTCGTGTCCATAGCTATACAGTATGGTGGATCTCTGGTGAGCAGCAGATCTGAATCTACTATTACTGAGAATAGCTCACGGCCTAAATGTCTCCCTTACTCGGGTGAATATTGATTACCGATTGACGAAGTGTGAAGCAGTATAAGTATGTGCCAACAGATTATCACTAGGCAAGGTCAGGGTCTCTCTTGAACAAAAAATCAGTATCCTCTAAGAACTTCCGACCTTCCAGGCATTCAGGTAAAAGATTCATTTTCCTTCTCTTATACCTTGCAGGATTGGTAGTATCTTCTTCAACCATCGTTTTGACTTCCAAACTAATAGGGAGAAGGTGATATGGAATAGACGCATCAACAGCCCCAGGCTCTTTCAGACAAGCAAAAGCATTATTCAAGCCTCTATAGGAGCGAGTGCTCTTCTTCGATAAGCACACCATAACAACCAGCTGCGCCAGCGAGGCCTGTGCATCTTGTATGCCCAGCTTCTCGAGTACGGAGTATACCGAAGTTGCATATGTTTGCAAGACATTGTTCGCAAGTCCGATGTCCTCCGATGTTGCTACAATAAGACGGCGCGCGATGAATAGTGGATTTTCACCAGACTTCAGCATTCTCGCGAGATAATACAGTGCAGCATCGGCATCACTGCCTCGGATTGACTTGTGGAAGGCCGAGATAGTGTCGTAATGTTGGTCACCCGAGCGGTCGTAGTTTAGATGCATTGTGAGTGAATTTCTCAACCTTTCTCCGGTCATTCCGTCTCGTTTAGACAAGTCGTGCGCCATCTCCAGGAGGTTCAGCGACAATCGACAATCGCCATCGGCGAAGCTTGACAGATATCCAAGAAACCCATCATCCAGGAGGTGCGAGTGTAAGTCCCATTCTCCAACTACTCGATGAAGCATATTCCGTACGTCCGTGTCTTTCGGCTTGGTGAGTGTATAAACTGTACACTTGTAGACGAGGCCATGCCGGATTGTCAATGATGGATTCTCTGTCGTAGCTCCAATCAGAATAATACGACCGTTGCGGATGGTATCGAGGAGTATGTCTTGCTGTAGCGTGGTAATACGGTGTATCTCATCGCAAAACACAATAGACGGTTTTCGCTCTGTGTCCAAGTCCTTCGAGGCCTTTGCAATGATACTTCTATACTCCGTCACTGTCGTGATTGTGCTGCCGATCTCATAGAATCGTCTCCTCGAGACAGACCCAATAATGCGGGCGATGGTGGTTTTGCCAGTTCCCGAGCTCCCCCAGAGTATCATGTTGGGAATGTTGCCATCTTGAACAAGTTGGCGGATAGTCCCATCAAGTCCTACAAGGTGACTCTGGCCGACAATATCGTCAAAGCATCTAGGGCGAACACGCTCCGCCAACGGTGCCTTGTCGGGCTTGGGTGATTTCCTTGTATGTTCCGTCGTATAATCCTCTTTCGCTTCCTTGCAGCTCTTATGCTGGCCGGATTTTCTCTTCGTACGTTCTTTGACCCGTGGCCTGGCAGTCGGTATGATAGGTTGGGCATTATCAAGTTGTTTTTTATGGTCAACCGCATCCGTGAATGAGGCGTTGGAGGGATGACCGCATCCCGGATCTGATTCAAGAGATAGCTGATTAGAGAATGACACAGGTTCATAGAATGCTTTGCATCCAGAGTCGAGGTGGTGGTTGATTTTTGCCAAAAGAACAGTCTTTTGGCATATCGGACATTCAACCATATCTGAGTATCCCTTAGACTTCTCGTGGCCTTGACTCCGTGTGTGAGCGTTCACAATCAGTAAGGAACAACAACACGAGAGAATGGTAGTAAAATTCACCCATGTTGTAATCTCTACCTACTACAAAATGGTTGCAAACTCCGAGTTTCTTTTAATATCAAAGACCCACTTGCTCGCATTCTGGCCAAATACGGAAGGTCAAGTGGGCCCTGGTGGAAACTGGGTCGACCAAAAGGAAGTACACAGTGCCAACTATTTGATCCAGAGTAATGATGGTTGAAATCTCCAACGTGCATATACTCCACAGTGAGCTCCAGCTCTCACAGGCTCCGACTAGTATGATCCGCCTCGTAGGTCATATCACCGTCGATTACAAACAACGCAATAGTCGGCGCGCTAGGTGGAAGAGCCCAGAACCCTAGGCAATGTTTTGCAGACATAGGTTAGAAAGATAGATCGGTCTTTGCCACCAGCATATAATAAGTATTGGTGACAGACCAGGACCTAGCATGTGAGCCATCTTCACTCGCTCCGTTCCAATGGACCAGCACCAAGCACTAGTTATTCAAGAACTAGCGAGGCTCACCCCAACTCTTCGGATATATACAAAATCAAACCCAGAATTCGAGCATTACCGTGTATCCTATAACCGTGCCCTCGGGGATCAGCCCTTAGCTATCGTCCGCCCCCGGACCGAGGAAGAAGTCTCGCAAGTTGTGCAAGTATGCTCCGCCGAACATATCCCTCTCGCTATCCGCTCTGGGGGCCACGATTTCTTCGGTCGCTCACTAGTCGCTGACGGGATCGTTATCGACATGCGAGCTATGGATTCCATCCTCATTTCCCCAGACAGGGCCAGTGCACGTGTGGGCGGCGGAGTCATTGCAGGAACATTACAACAGTCTCTGGCCGCTCACCAGCTTTTCACACCAACGGGCCAATCGAAAACCGTCGGCTACGTTTCCTGGGCCTGTGGCGGCGGATATGGATTCTACGTCGGGACTTATGGATTCGGTGTGGATCAGATCCTCGGTGCAAGAGTTGCCGTGGCAAGTGGGGCTATCATCGACACCGACGATGACCAGGAGCTACTCTGGGCTCTGCGGGGAGCAGGGGCTGGCAACTTTGGTGTTATAGTGGAGCTAAGGGTGAGGGTGTATCCAGCACCGAAGCTGTATGCGGGCTACTTAGCCTTTCCGCTTTCCAGTGCGGTTACAGTCTTGGAAGGCTTTGAGAAACTTGCTGCGGAAGGCCTTCCTGACGAGTTTAGTGGGGACGGTATTGTTGCACATCCGGATATGTTGCAGGGAGTTGTTTCGGAGCCTTGTTTTACATTCTTCTGGTGTTGGACTGCCGTGGATGGGGATCTAGAGCCAGCGAAGGCCTTTCTTCGGAAAGTGATGGGTCTGGGTACGGTGCTGGCGAATACTGTTGAAGAGAGTATGTTTGATATTCCTCGTATGTTGTTATCCTCTGGAAGTATTTACTGCTAATCTTTTCACACTAGCCACTGCGGCAGCTTATGGCATCGGAGACTCGTCGTCTCCTACATTCTTCTGCAGTAGGAATATTCGAGGACTGAATTCTCAGGTCGGAGCAATCTTTTCACACCATCCCCCAATCCACCCGCTATCAGCAGTTGTCATCCACAACAATCATGGCAAGGGCGTAAGGATGGAAACGCCTGGTTTTAGCGCATGTTTTCCAAGTAGATTCCCGCATGTCATCCTAGGGTTCCATGGGGGAACATATGCCGGTGTAGAGGTTGGCTCTGATACTATTGCAGCGGCCTCTGGTTGGGCAAAAAGGCTGAGAAAAGAGATTGAAGAACGTGGGCTGGCGTTGGACGGGGGATTTCCGAGCTTTTTCCCGCCGAAACAGATCGACGTGGAGCAGTTCTTTGGTATGCAAGCTGCAGAAAGGCTCAGGCGCTTGAAAGGCAGACTCGACCCGGTTAATGTTTTTAGTGGTGGCATGGTTAAAGATTTATAATGTCTGTCCATGATCATAGACACCTAAAATGAAACAAGACCAGGGACGCTATGTATAGCGCACTTTAGTGGTGGAAATGAGTGATAGCGGAAGTAGTTTTCCACGATGAGTCACTTTCGAGGGCTTGGACAGATCCTAAATTGATAGTCCAACACCAGATAGCTAGTATTTAAGATAAGAACCCCGCTCAGCACTTCTCAGCTTCACACCTCAACCCAACCCAACTCACAGTCATACCATACTCGAGTAAAACACCCAACGCACCAGCCCAAAATGCCCAATATCAAATTCTTCTACTCTCCGGACGCCTGCTCCATCATCCCACACATCCTCCTCCATGAAACAAAGGCCACTTTCGAAGCCATCCGAATCGAAATGGAAGGAACCGACCTCAGCTTCCCCGAGAGCTTCCGCAGAATCAACCCTAAAAGCCGCGTCCCTGTCATCACCCTCGATGACGAGGTCATCACGGAAGTCCCGGCCGTCTCAACGATGATCTCCAGCCTGGCACCAGAAGCACACCTCCTGGGCCGCACCCCGATCGAGACAGCCCGGGTTCACGAATGGATGAATTATGTAGCAGGAACGGTGCATGCCGGGGGTATTAGCCATGTCTTCAGGCCGGGGCGGTGGACCGCTTCGACGGAGGAGAAGGACTTGGAGATGGTTAAAAGGAGGGGATTAGAGATCTTACGGAGTTGTTTTGCGTTGATTGAGGAGAGGTTAGCCGGGGAGTATGCCGTTGGGGAGGACTTTACTGCTGCCGATGCCTTCTTGTATTTTGCTTATCGATGGGGAGTCACGGCAGAGATTGACATGCAAGTGTATGCCAAATTTACGCAGCTAGCGCGAAGGGTTGAAGGAAGGGAGACGGTGCAGACAGTATTAAGGAGCGAGAGGATTCATTCTATCTTTTGACTCGTATAGAGATTGCTTGTCAAACTCCCGGTGCATATGTTTGTTGAGCGCTCTTCCACAGCGTTCTCTACTTGAGTTTGCATTCATGGAAATGTTCTCTTGTACATATACAGGGAGCTGATTTCAGCCTGACAGATTATGTGGTGACGTATCAATGCAGTAGAAATGATTCTTCGGGATTAACGTCCAAATTAACAATTAGACTATACATTACTTCCGTATAACGAAGATACTATGAAAATCAGACCAGCAACACTATGCAAGATGCAAAATATCAAAACTGTACAATATCTACCAGTCCGCCGCAGGGATAGGGGCATAAAATCCGAATCTGTTGTCAGGATCGTACTTCCTCTTCAACGCGGACAGCTTGCTCTGTCTCCATGGCTCATATCCGTACATAGTCTCCAGCGGCTCGTCGCCAGATGCGTAGTTCACGTACACGTGCTTCTCAGACTCCCCGCTGCCCTCGTGGAAGATATCGCGCACGCGATCGCCGAAGACATCAGCTGCAGCCCGGTCCGTCGCATTCTCGAAGATGATGACAGAGGAGACAAGGATGGTGTCAGCACGGTGAGCGTAAGCGGTGGAGGCTTCGTCGATGGCCTGGACGCCTTGGTTGGAGTAT
Source organism: Aspergillus bombycis (assembly GCF_001792695.1). Classification (NCBI taxonomy): domain Eukaryota; kingdom Fungi; phylum Ascomycota; class Eurotiomycetes; order Eurotiales; family Aspergillaceae; genus Aspergillus; species Aspergillus bombycis. Next base: position 104,855 of record NW_019170089.1, read on the forward strand.
CCCTCGAGCATGATAGTAGAATGTTGGAAGTCGGGGTTGGCAACGGTTTCCTCGGCGAAGGCATTGAATGCGGTGCGCAGCGCCTCCAAGTTGTAGCTCTTCAGGTTGATGGGGAAACGGACGATTTGGGGGCCTTCGGCACCCTTCTCACAGGTGCGCGAGCTCATGTCGAATTCTGTCCATTTGGTAATGTCCGCGTACGGGCCGGACTGGGTGACGGTCTTCACAGGAGCAAAGTTAAGTAGAGACACCGATACCGTTTCATCCAGGGTTGCGACGCCCTCCTGCAGGACGAAGATGTCGATGATGGGCTAGCAATCCACGATTAGTCTCATGGGCATCTTGCGATAGGGATCAGTGACTTACGTTGACAGGATCCAGCTCCGCGTCGCGGGAAATGGTAGCCCAGTACATCACGTCAACGCGCTGTCTGCCACTATCTCCGAGGATGTTAAGGTACTGGAAGAGAAGCTCCAGCTTGTCTTGGGTGTAGGTATGCTTGACAAAGGCCCAAACGCCATCGTTCGGGACGTCGTAGATCTTCTGGGTGACGGAGGTCACAATGCCAAAGTTGTGACCAGCGCCCTGCATCGCCCAGAACAGGTCGGACTCGGGCCCTTTTCGTGTCGCGGTCCGAATCTCTCCATCAGCAGTCACGACTTCTAAGGAAACAAAGTTATCGGCGATCAGGCCGTGGCGTCCTTGCAGGTACCCATGGCCACCACCGAGAGCCGGTCCGAGGAATCCAGTGCAGTCACAGACACCGGTGACTTTGAAGATGATCAGCGGATGCCCACGAGATAATTATTCATATCAGAACTCACCGGTCTGTTTACCAGCTGCCCACAAGGCCTCAATAACCTGGTGCGAGAGGATACCACCACCAAAGGTGGCAGTGTCGCCTTTATCCGAGATGTCGACTGTGTTAAGCTTGTGCAGCCAAATCTCAATTCCCTGGTGAACATTTTCCAGGCTCTCAATATTTCCATGGGCCCCACTGATGGCAATGAATGGTACATCGTACTTGGTGGCATATTTCACCTAGTTTTCATCAGCACATGGCGATGCCTACAATACCAGAGAGAACCCCACCGTTTCGGCAACATCATACTTGTTCGCAACCTCCACAACAACGCTGATGTTCGGCTTGCCATACTGCGACCAGCGCGCAGTAGCATTATTGAACGCATCATTTCCAGGGAAGTAAATGCTGGCATCACTTGACAGCTTCCCACCAAGCTCAGAGCCAATGCTGGCATCAGATTGTTGAGCGTGACATTCTCTCAGAAGTGTCGCGTAGAGAAGGCTGGACGCCCAAAACTTGAATGACCTCATAACCATGTTGGCGATATGTGGCGAAGCCCGTGTCGTGTCGGGTCGTGTCGTGTCGTGTTGATTCTCAGAAAAAAAATCCTCGAATGGCTCGTGAAACGCGCCATCTTTATAATGCAGCGCGCTGTCCTGGGAATGTCGGCCCAGCTGTCGCTCTTCCTGCATGCGGATAGGCCAATCCGAGTGCAAAAATATGCACACCCCTTGCTGCGAGGACTGTGCATATCGCACTGCATACCTGCTGAGTGCTGGCTGTCTTCGGTCAATATGCGCTAGGATATGGTTTCCCTTGTTGTAATGATATATGCATGTCTCGTGGCATGACAGGAGCAGTTTTCATAGGTGGATTCAATCGCCGCAGGTGCCATCTCACTGTTGCGGTTTTCTTGGTGTTTATTCCCTTGTTTTCATATTCTCGCGAGAATTCAAAACAACGCAAGCCACCGAACGCCTCCCCTTCCTTCGGAATGTACCTGCAACAACAAAGCCAATCACCAGATATCTACCAACTATTCCATGAAGTTGGTGACTAAATGTTTTGGTCCTTTCGCAGGAACTGACTTCCGGTGTCTGCCCTTTGCACAATTGCAATTCACAGAGGTTTTGCGGAGGGCAGAGAGAACGGCCCCTTCCGCATTCCTGGCATAAAAGGGATGGCTGGGGCACATCCTCCTTTTCCCGAATTCATCGACAGCTTATATTTGCTCCCTGCAAGCTGATTTCAGGCTTTGGATTGCTATGGCAAGCTTACAACTGGTGAGAGGGAGCTGGAGATCATCATTCAGAGAACCATATTTGACCAGGGATATTTTGTTGAAAGCGAACTGTAGGCTACCAAACTAGTCGCACTGAATTCTCGAGTTGATCACAAGGCGCAAAGCCTTGAATATCTCTTTGCGTTTGGTTTATCTGTGTTGCATGCATCGAGCTTCAATTCTTCGGTCAAAGCACATATCTCGGTGCCCTTGTCAGAACAACACTACTTTCGTCCGCGGAGATATGTACATCGTAATGGCAAAAGTAGTAGGGTAACAACAGGTCGAACATCTCGAATGTGGCTTGCAATTGAGTTGGGGGCGCATGCCAGAAGCTTACTGAGTCAGTAAACAGACACTATTGTGCATCATGAAGCTGAAATACCTTCATGCCTTTATCAGCTCCACTTTCGAGTAAATATAGCTCGGTTATTGAGGCAGGATGTGGGAGGAGTATCGGTAGGTTCTGGGTTGGTTTGTTGACTACTCCTCACTATGTAATCTATCTAGAAGCGGTTTTTGAATCACAATCATGAACCTCGAGCGGAGGCATTCCTGAGCAGAACCAAAACCTCATTCCCCTCCTCGAGCTTCTTTTCTGCGCGTGAGAGTGGTGTTAGACCCTTTGGATCTTGACAATCTGGGTCAGCACCCTGGGCAAGAAGAGCTGTAACCACCTTGCTCAGCTGGTCGCCAGACCATTCTGGCTCCCATTCGTCCTCACATTCACCTTTGTACTCCGCGAGCCAACCAACGTTGAATGGTTCCACTGCATAGGAAAGCGGCGTCCTCCCGTCAGCGTCCTTGCAGTCTGGTTCTGCGCCCTTCTCCAGGAGCATTTGGACCAGCGCGGCACGTTTCACCATTGCGGCGTAGAATATGGGGGTCCTCCCAGATTCATCACGGTGGTCAACCCTGGCGCCATACTCAAGTAGGAGCTGAATGCTAGCCTCATACATGTCTACCATCTCTAGGGCGCCCACTAAATAGATGGCGGATAAGAGAGCCCAGAACAGGGGAGTGCGACCCATCGTGTCTCGGCTGTCGATATCCACTCCATCTGCTTCAAGAAGCAACGGCACCATTTTTGGAGCAATGTCATCATGCAGTCTTGCCATTCGATCTTTGTCGCCCAGGATAGCGGAGTTCGACCGTGGCCGTCCCTGCTGTTGGGATTAGCACCCCTCTCCAGGAGCATCCGCGCCATGTCCGGTTCTTCATGATAAACCGCTCCATGCAATGCTGTCCATTCTATCTCACCGTTACTGACTTCGGTGCTGGCCCTATATTTATCAAGAAGGAGCTCGACAGTGGCCTCCCGGCCCCATCGAACAGCCAGCCAGAGTGCCGTGTAGCCGTCCTCGTCCTTGCCGTCAATACTCACGCCGTCTATCTCTAGCAGTATGTCCAATATGGCGGTATACCCCCTCCAAGCGGCGCCGTGCAGCCCGCTTTGAGCATCCGCGACTTTCCGGTCGTGCGTTAATCCCTCCCTCGCCAGGAGAAAGCGGACGATTGATTCATCCCCACCTTCTCGATTGCTCATTACAGCAAAGTGGAGTAAGCCATGGCCCTTTGCATTCACATACTCTTGACCGGGAATATTCTCTAGGAGCAGTCTGAGCAGCGGTTCATTTGCATGTTGCGAAGCGATGGACATTGCAGTTTCACCGTTTCTATTCTCAACGTCCCACCTTGCTCCTCGCTCTAGGAGGAGCTCCGCCATCCCATTGTGCCATTTTGCGGCGTGCATGAGCGGGGTTTCGCCCCTTCCATCCGCATGGTTCAGATCAGAGACCTTGTCGAGCAACATCGTGAAAATGGACATACTATGAGCTCTAATCGCAGACGTCAATGGGGCATAATCATCCGTGTGGTGGTTTGGGTCCGCGCCTGCATCCAGGAGAAGCCGCACCATCGCCTCATTCCCGGCTTCGATTGCGGCTATCAGCGGTGTGTGGCCCGACCTGTTTTTCCTGTTATCGCTACGGGGTGCTGCAAACATCAGTAGGATATGGTCCGCCAGGTCTGTCGTCTCTATATCACCGCCTGCGGCGAGAAGGATCCTAACTACTTCTTTCTGGTCCTTTACCACTGCATGATGCAGGGGAGTCCGCCCCGCCCTGTCTTTCGGGTCAATGGAAATTCCCTGTTCCAGGAGGAACCGGACAATTTCTGTAAATCCTTGCTTCGCTGCGAGGAAGAGGATAGTGTCCCCTATCGTAGTCTTGCAATCGACGAACCCTCCCTTTTCATGCTGTGATAGAGCTTTGGTTGCATATAAATGCCCCAGATATGTGTTTAGCTCGTGGAGTAAATCACGACAGCTTTTAGAGATATCATCAGAAGGTTCCCCCTGCTCCCCTACAGGACTATCGGAATCCTCCTCTTCATTCTGACGCAGCTTGTTCGGGAGTCGCTTCACACTGTTGGCCTGTCAGCTGTCTGTGACTGAATTATATTACATTGACTCACTCGTCCAAAATGGGCTTATATTGGTCTGGGACATCGACAAAGTGCTGCTGCACCGTGCTAGCCAGCTCAACGATAGCATCGAGATCCTCTGCGCTGTAGTCGGCGCTCATTGTGACATTCAACTTTCAGTTTGATAGTGAGAGAAAGCAATGAAGTGGGAGTTTGGCTGATATTTGGGGGCTAAACTACACGACTTGCGTGGAGTTACGTGAGGGTCCATGTGACTGGCTACGTAGGTCTTTAGGGCTATACTATACCGATCTGTATGAGTTTGTCCTTGCGAAGAATAATAGAAAGGAAAGGGGACGTATGTTAGTTAACATGGTTATTCAAGAATAAGAAAGGGTGAATGGTGTATTTTCTGTGTTAGTGGAGAGATTTGATACTGGTAAAGGGGCCACAGCGAGTTTTTCGGGGAAATGAGGTTGACTGGCACAATAAATAGGAAAGACCACACAGACATGCATCTAGGAGTATTTGTTGGTAGCCAAGAAAAAAGCGTATTGACCCAGACAGAATGAGAGCTGAAGAAAAAAATAAAAACAAAAAGAACAAGGGACGGGCCGGGTTCGAACCGGCGACCTAAAGATAGGTTGCAACATTTGGTTAACCAATTAGGTTATTGCAATCTTCCACTCTACCACTGAGCTACCGCCCCATTGGATGATAGAGCTACGTAAACCATGGTATATCTGTAAACAAACTCAAGCCTCTCAAGCTTTTTTCTCATCTTTGACTGGACGCTTTGAGTCCTCAACATGAGGCTGAGTCGGTTATTTTCATTAATTATACAAAATTTAGATAGGTGCTATGTCTGGGAAAATAGTAGTTGTCTCTATAATACAAGTTTTCTGTGGTTGGTATGTTAGTTACTTTTCTGTTGTAACGGGAAATTATATATATATATTGTCCCTACTCTAATTCTCTAGACCCTTGGGTATGTCAATGCGAGCATCCTCAAAACATCTTAATTTTGGATGGCATTTTTCCTTCCATGCTACCATGTAAACCCAATACTCCAGCGTGCAGTTAATATTAAATAATAGTCGATTGCCGCCATAAGTACCGAATTCCGTTTTCGCTACAGCGTCAAGATCCAGCCACTGGACATAAACTTTATTAGGAATATGGTATAAAGTCTAACAATACATATACACATGGAAATCATTGTTCTTATAAGGCATGCCAAACAGGCCCTGCAGCTGACTCAACGATACAGGCGGCCCGGATTCGGGGTCTCGACTCCCTGCGACGTGAAAGTGCAGTGATATCTGGCCTCCAATGATTCCGGACCAGCTCCATGGTTCGCCGTTAAATGATCCCTGCCTGGCTCATCGAACATACCTCGCGGTACTTCCCCCCACATCACCGGCTTCAAAGCCGCATCGCGATCACCTGGCGGGGGATGGCAGGCGGCGCTGATAGCGGCGCTACAATGCGTCGCTAGCGGCATGCGGGATTTCAGTCGTCGGGAACTCACCCCGAGGAGAGCTAATATGGCAACGGAAGAGACGAGAAGTACAATGAAAATTGCAATAGGTGAATAGCCGCAGCCGCGAAAGGACATTTGGGATAGTTGGTCATGCACGTCATAAACCTGGATGTGGACGAAGAAGATGCTCTGTGACAGGAGCCAGTGCATTATGACGGAGAAGAAAATGAGAGGGGCGCTGTAGCGATAGGGCAGACTGAGGTAGTATGTTGAGCGCTGTTCGCCCCTGGGCCAGGAGACCCGTAAAGGTTTGCGCTGGGTGGCGTAGTCGTCGTACTCGGCGGCGATCCTCATGCAGGTCATGAGGCTGTTGCAGAGGAAATAGAGGATGGAAAGCACTATCTGTGGGGTGTTACTCAGCAGCACTAGTGCGATTATGGTGGACGAGATGGCAGAGCTTTGGATCATGGTCCGGCTGGTGGCCTTTCCAAATCCGAGTGCCCATGCCTTTGGGATGGAACCACTACTAGTGCCTAGAGAGAGACGGAGGAGGAAAATAGAGGTTGCTAAGCAGCAAGTAAAACTAGGTTCAACAGCTGGTTAGAGAACAAGTTGAGATGGCTTAGATGAATCCAGAGACTCACAAACCGAGAGTAGCAGTCCAGCGTTTGACACTAGCAGCTTGATACCATCGCTTCCTTCCTGGGAGCATCTTGGGGCAATCTGTAGAAGGAGGGTCTGTCCCAGAAGGAATCTCTACCAAAGGGATGTCTGCCGTACTGCCCATCGACCACTTTAGATGGTATCCCTTGAACCGATTAGGACTCGACCAGATCGTCACTGCAGTCCATGATTCCGGACCACGAGATACGTCTGCCCGCGACAGGAGACAGTTGCCTTCTGTAGTTGGGTCTGGTGTCGTCAAAAACGAGGAGAGGGCGTCGCCGACAGTCAAAAGAATGTTCTTCCTGCCCGTCCGGGCAGTGAGATACATGCAGATTACCTTGATCACGTTAGATACAATTACCGCGATGGCGATAGGTGGGCTGAAAAACAATTGACAACGTTGGTCTTTGTCTTTGGTCATGCAGCGGGAGGGTGAAACCTGTGTGGCACGATCTATACTGTCCTTGGATACAGAGGGTACATAGACTGGGCCATGACCCAGCTCAAACGTGAGGTTTGCTGCCCAAGAGCTATTCGCCCAATGTGTAGGGGTCCTCAGATATGTACTCAGCGCCTGCCGGTCAGGATTGTAGGTGGTCAGATAAACGTGAAGCGCGTCCAGGTCGTGCTCTAAGATATCATTTTTGTATTTCTCATAGTCATATAGATAGCCCATATCCTGGAGGGTGAAGGAGGTGCGTTTCCCAGGAAGAGTATCTGGTACGGTGAAGTTCCAAGGAAAGTACGCCCAATGCAGACCATGCACCGTCACGCTACTATCGGTTATCGATTCTTGCGTATCTGTGTCTCGCAGTACATCGTATACCGTAATATCTAAGGCTACTGAGTAACCGATCACGCCCTGAAGACTGCCTGTGTTCTGAAAGTGGCGCCGGTCGGTAATGAAGATGAGGGTTCCAAGTTGGGTATTAAATTCCACGTTATACTTGTTTATACAGTCCTGGACGCTCATGGTTTGAAAGGTGCCGTTGGAGATCTCAGCTTGAAGATCAACGGGGCTGGTGCCCACCTGGCGGATGAAGCTGTCTGTGCCATCCTTTCCTTCAACCAATGGCTCACTGGACGCCAGGTCCTCGGGGATCACAACCGTAGCGTATTCAAGCATGGAGATGGAGGAAAAAACCACCGAGTTGTATCTAAGCGATTGGTTATTGATGCCACGCCCTCATGCAGGGGTCTTTCTGCTCACATCATGTGGATGGGGGTTGAGCTTAGCAGCAGAAGAGTCCACAGTATCTTTCTCCTCGTGTCCATCACGGCGAAATTTCGCACGCTAAAGGTGCCAATATCAAGCCATTTCCGTTGCTTGTGGGCCTGGTCGACGTCCGAACGCGACGGGGCGGCTAAGCACTGCATGACATAGTTGCTGGCTGCCAGGAGCAGGGTGCTGAGTAGGTTGATGAGCAAATGCAATCCCGTCGCCCAGTGACTTGAAACCGAACAGTTCCCATCGTACAACGCGATTGACTGGAACCGTCTTTTGTTTGACGGTTTAGAGTAGCTGATCCCCGTTGCCACAATTGCCATGACGAAGTTTAGGGCAAGGGCTATGCCTGCTCCCCAGGTACAAAGCAAGGCGCCCTTGATCCATTCTTCGCCCTCCTGATAATCGCGACGCGGTGCACCCGGTACGGTAAGAGAGGTTGTCGATACGGCGGTTATCAAACTAGTGGCCCCTCCGTCTTTATCGTCCTTCTCAGATACACTTTGAGAAAGACTGAAGTACCTCAGTTGAGGTCGCCATGACGATGGAAGGGCTGTGCAGGGTTGTGCAGCATCTTTGTTAATATCTTCCGCCATTAATTCAGGCCTCTCCACCTTTGATAGGCAGGGGAAGAGGCAGCAAGGAAAACGGACTCTGGCGTATCACCTTTGATAGGCAGGGGAAGAGGCAGCAAGGAAAACGGACTCTGGCGTATTGGTCCTCTACTGCCCTGTGTCAACCACCCGTTTAACGGGTCAAACTTTCCTCATGTCGCGAAGGACCTGAAGAAGGTTGTCACAGTGAAAAAAGACCCTGAGGCTGTGACTGCAGTGGGCTTAGATTTTGATCCACATACTTTTTGCCTTCTTGAGCGTCCAGCTCAATCCTGTCGCTTTCTTGGCGGCATTGACGTTTTTGGCCCCCATAGGATTCGTCCCTCCGATTGAGCGATTGGGGATTTTCTGGCGACTTCACCAAAGCCGCCATTGTGTTAAACACAAGGAAAGATACATATTACTATATTATAGCTTTCCATCAAAAGACATTACTCGTCCTTGTATGTGTAGATCTACACGTCATGACAGTTCCTTGCCAGAGGTGGGGATGTGCCAAGAGACTGAGCTTCGAGCTATGATCTTCGTGGGATAGGGGTGTTACGTTACATAGCTCCAACTGCCCTAGAGAAAATTCTGCCATGTTGCATGATTTTTCATAGTCTCTGATACCGTTAAAGCTATTTATTACTAACACGTCCCCTAAAATAGAAACTTGCTGGGGCAGCTAGAGCCTTTCTATACGACGATCTACTACACGTGACTTTAGCTGGAGTTGAAACTTTTGATATACGGAGTCCTCCGTACAGTAAATTGTATTTTCAACATGATTTAAGATCCTACTCTCACGTGATAAATGGTTTTTTACTGGGTCAGGACTCAGAACTGTTATAAATATACGTAAACTCTACACAGTCAGAGCCTTATTATATGACCAAGACGGTCGACCTCTAACTGCCTCAGACCCACCCTGAGGGAGTCGCACTAAATCCTGAGGTAGTTGGAGCTGATACCTGATATACGAGTACAAATACCCGAGATGAGCCACTCAAGCCGAAGTCCGTGCATGGACGTACCTAGTGAGTACACTGAACTGAGTGTCAATGGAAGCATGGCGTCTAATCCGTACCTATTGCGAGGTGAGATATTGCCTCACAGTCTGGGCACAACAGCCATGCAGCCAGGACCTGGTCAACCTAGGATCAGAGGGTACTTCTTGTTACAACTATCCTCAATAGATAGAGTAAGTTTCGGAAGTGCAATCTAAGATACTGAAACCGTTGAGATGAGGAGGATATGTAGTCTGAGAGCAGAAGGATAGCTTTTCCTCCCAGGATTTTGTGATTTCGAAAAAACAGCTTGCCTATATGACACCAACGGAGCCGAAGAACACCTATCTCAGGAAGACAATCAAAACCACCAAAAAGACCGATAACAAACAGACAGGAAAATGAAGAGACCACGTTTCAGTGAACCGCTTGCTCATAGTTCATCGCCGTCGTCATTATAATGCCAACCCCCCGAGAAACTCAAACAAATCGGAAACAGTCGTTAAGAAGTCACTTTTCTGTTCTCCAGCTATCGTCTTCTCATCTGTTCCTATCGCATCATTATACGCGTCTATTAGCGCACCCGTGGTATTTAGTTCAAGATTCTATGCTGCTTTTTCAATTATTTACGATCATCAGGTTGGCCTTGGCTACTGGCCGGGGTCTTGGACTTGAGGTTCCAAAGAGCATTCACGGTGGATAGGGCGCACAGAACCGCTGTGCAGATGTTAGTTTCAACCTGGCAGGGTAAAAAGGGGAACAATAAGAACGAACCGATAACGCAATTCATTTCATAGTATCCGACCTGTTCGGTGAGATATCCGGACAGGATAGGACCGATGAATGCTCCCGCAGTCCAGCTCATGCTCGAAACAGACAGCGCTCGCGAGTACCCGCCATTCGGGCCAAAGATGCCGGGATGTCTGGCTTCAATTTCGTCGACCGTCACTAATGCAAGGGATCACACAGTTAGCGAACACGCAACAGGTCCAATGGAGTTCGACGCAGCAATACCTGTAGCTTCAATAGTTCCTGCACCATTGAGTAAACACGAGAAAGTACCCACTGCAGTCACGCAGATGGCATAGACGATTTGGCCGGTGTTGCCACCGTTCACGCCGGGGAATCGATCGTCGCCGGGCATGCCCAGCACCCACATTATGGGCGTCAGGATGGCGAAACCTGCTGCGGTTGGATACCGTGTGCCATAGCGATCCTTCAACCAGCCACAGAGCGGGCTCATAATGATTCCGGGGCCTTGCAGAGCGGCGAACAGTAACCCGGACATCATACTACCCCAGTCGAATGCGTCCCGAACATGAAGAGGGATGGTGGTGTCAAAGCTGGAGATTAAGATAGCAAAGACGAAATAACTCATAGCACCGCAGACGAATTGCCGGTGTCGGAGGAGATACGTGTAAAAGTGCCACCCCTTCTTTTCCTCAACAATACTGATATTGTTCGACAGGAGGGGGTCATTCTCGGGATCGTGGTCGTCGCCGCGCGGCGTACCTGTTGGTGTTCCAGGTTAGAAACCAGATACCTACTCAGTCGAATCGCGCGCAGACACTCACCTGGTTGGGTCCTCGGCCGCTCGATCATCAACACGCGGAGCACAATATCCACCACGATTATGGCAAAGGCGCTTGACCATGCCAGCCAGTATCCACCTATTTCGAACAGGATGCCAGCAGCCATGGGTCCTCCGGAGGTACCCGCGGCCACGACAAGGGAGATCACCCCGTAAGTCTTGCCCAGATGTTCCTGTCTAACATTGTCCGCGATCGTCGCGTATCCCACTGTCCAGATGAACGCACTCGCAATTGCTTGTATGAAACGACCGAAGAACAGGGTGAAAGCTATTATTGCAACCGTCAGACATTACTTTGCAACCAGACGAGACGAGTGCTTGCTTGTTTGCGCCACAGGAACCGCACGTACTTGAAGTCGCTATAGCCAAAATAACTGTAGAGAATAATGCAGCAGCCAAGGAGCCGAGCAGCAAGATCTTCTTCGAAGACATCTTATCTGCATAGTGGCCAATGAAAGGGCTGCAGACGAGTGATGCCACCGCACTTAACGCCAGCAATGCAAAACTCATGCGCTGGGTCAGGGACACATCGAGACCGAGACGGTTTTCCAGGATGTAAGGGAGGATCGGTACGATGAAGGTATACAGGAAGACATCTAGTGGAATGGGTTTGTTAGCAACATCTGAGTTCTGTCGACGCGCGGGGACCAAAGCGATCAGTACCAGTGAACAGCGCCATTGCCATGGCGCTGACAATGAAGAATGGCGAAGACCGCCATTTGTGGCCCCATACAGACCCTCGAGAGGTGGTGAACTGCATGGTGTAATCTCGACTATACAAGAAGCCGTAGAGCACTACCCCGAAGCAAACAGTTGGCGAAGGAAGGGAATGAAAAAGGCCATGCGGAGAACATAAATTCTTTTATCGTATCGGTGGAGAGCACCAATAGTAGCCAGCAAGTAATCAATTCTCATTAGTCAACTCCGAGACCCACCATGCTCTGAACCTATGAGTAATATGTAGTACTCCGGACTAGTAGGGAGATCGCTTTCAGCTGAGGCCAGCGGCTGCAAACACGGCCGATCCTGAATACATGGCGATGCAGTTCGTTCAGCCATGTGTGGTGTGTGCAGGTCACTTGCAGTCCAGTTCAAGAGAGCTGAGTGGATCAACAACACTCCCGAAGCATGTTCCCTGCAGCATTGTCCCAATGTGGATGGAAAAGAGGCTAGGCCGGGCTGTGACTGGATGCTTGATGCGGCGGGTCGTCCGGATCGACAGCATTTTCGGGGCCCACACCGTCATTTCAAGGTTTATGAACTTTCCCCTTGCAGTGATGGTCCGACTGGTCGAACAGATTCATCTCAATCCAAGCTTTCTCTAGAGATGGGGATCCGTCAAGGCAAATCCTATTCTACCAAGAGTAATTTCCGGGGAAACAAAGCGACGATAAGGTATGTGAGATGCGGATACTAGATGGTTCCAGAAAACCTCGAGGTTGTATCGTCACCTAGGGCTTGGAACGTCACGATACGGGCACGGGGACACTTATCCCTAGCAGAGGTTTTACATCCACATCCCTTCCCACCTGAGGGATTAATTTTACTCTGTATTTGAATTAGGTTAAATTGTACCTCACTTGCTTTGCTCTTGCTTATCCCTACTCTTTCTCTCATCATCTTTTCTCATTTCAGGTTGGCACAGACCGGAAGATTCTGCCCCGCAAGGGCCACACGAGTTGCACTGCCAAGGACAAGACCAACAGCTGCCGCGATATCCAGTGCGCCCCGCTCATGCACATCTGCGTCCTCTTCTGAATTGGCCTATATAGACAGTCTATGTGGTTATGCTTACTAGACTTAATCAAATGTTGATTATGGTGACGTTCCATAGCCGGTGGTCCGTGGAACGAACGATAATATGGTCAATTTAAAAGATTTAGGTGCCCGCCCTATTTTACCTCATCTGCTTGAGAATTGATGTAGGCAATCTGGAAAGTAATTGGATCTAATACTTATACATCCACGTTGAGGACGTGCACAGGAAAACTAACCGACAGTTATTTGTTTTGGCATCCAGTTCAGGAATGTGCATTTGGAAATAGCCCAGCAGAACGAATAGAGTATCAATTGCATTGCCAAATTAAGATAACGCCTTGATCGAGGAGGAATGGCGAGCATGTCAGCAGACCCAGTCACGCCATTCCCCTGGGCTTATAGCTAAGTAAGTTAACTAGTTAACTAACTAACTAGCGAGATTATTAGTCACGTCGCTCCTTTCCGGAGGATCCGGGGTTGGCCCTCACATAAGCAGCAAATCGAGAGGATAGAGTTCATATATAACTCATGGATTGCTTGTTAGGTGATCTCATTGATCCATTAGTCGATTGAATCATATCTGAGGTGAATGTATGTTTTGTATGAAGTCTCTATGTCACAGATCCACGTCCGACTTTCAAGAAGAGGGAACTTGTGCTGAGAGTTATACCAGTCGGGTTGCGTAAACGTACAATACGAGCCACAGGCCAAGGGAAGCCAAGGAAAAGATACTCAAACTCCTACGCAGAGTCATATTAGTCCAGTACGGTACTAGAACTATATCTATAATCTCGGATACTCCCGCAAACAATATGCTTTTCTTAAAATATTTAGTGCCATACCTCTCACAATTTAGGCATTATAACCTTATTGCAACCGTTTCGATATGGGGAAATAGCGAGAAGATCTATTAATCTACCATTCCTGTACTTTTTTGTGGTCTAAAATCTCGTAATTCCGCATAGCCCAGATCTGATCTTTGTTTTGTAGAAAGTTATACCCTTTTCAACGGACACATAACATAACTCACTGGAATCTGAGTAATGTAGATCACTTAGTAGTAGCATTGCATTGCGTGGGCTAGACACTTAGCCAGTGACCGAAGGGGCTTCACAGCCGGGAAAAGAATCTCCCCTCGATCTCGGTGGGGCCATTTTCATATCAACGGAAATACGGCAAAGAGGGCAACCTAAACCATGCATTACCCCAGAATCTAATGCATGGGGCCATATAAAAAGCACTTGACCCCGCAGAGACCTTCGTAGGCCCAGACCATCTATAGCAGCCTTGCAGTCTTTCGAAGAAGTGCCATTCGCAGACTCGCCATTTGGAACAGTGTATTCGCTATTGTACTACCCGTTTTCACAGCAACGCCATCTTGCACATCGGTCCTACGTAAAACATACCAACATGACCAGCGACCAAGAAGAAACCAAGTATATCGCTGTCCTCGGCGCAACAGGGAATCAAGGGGGTGGTGTTGTGCGTGCACTTCTCGCAAAGACCGAGCCATCATTCCATGTTCGTGGCATCACTCGCGATGTTTCTTCCCCGGCGGCACAGGGGCTTCAGGCAAAGTACAAAGACAGTGGTAGACTCGAGCTGGTCGCGGCCGATGTTTACGACAAACGATCCCTCATTGAAGCGTTCAAAAATGCCTATGGGGTGTTTGCTGTGACGAATAACCGGATCCCCGGGAAGAAGATCGAAACCGAGCGGGATATGGATCATGAACTGGTGGCTGGGAGGAATATTATCGATGCGGCGAAGGTAGGTTAAATACCTGTATATCTACTTCAAGGCCTGAGCGCAATGAATAATAGCCAGAAGAATGCGAAGCTAAGGTGTGTCATGAATGTATAAGGCTTGCAGTGTGCAGCACCTCGTAATGAGCAGTTTGCCCAACATAACGAACGCGAGTAAAGGCCGCTTTACTAAGGTCTTCCATTTCGACAACAAACATAAGATTGAGCAGTGGGCCCAGGATGAGCTCCCCGCCGTGACGGCTTTACATCCTGGTAAGCTCGTAGACATACAAACAAGTGGTGCGAATGCTGACTTTGTTAGGTCTGTTCTACACAAACATGCAATGGTCCCAATATTGCCAGTGTCAAGGTGGGTCTCAACGCAGCGTCTTCCTCCACACAATATGGAAACGAAGCTAACGGACAAATATTATAGATGATGGGATAGTTCGATTTTGCGCCCCAATAGATGGGAACAAATTGGCTGATTGGGTCGATCCAAGTTACGATATTGGCGTATATGCTGCAGGTGCGACGATCCCATCGCTCACCAAAGACAATAACCTTGGCTAATAAAATGACAGAGATATTTTGCCTGGGTCCCGAGAAAACAGCATCAAAAACGTATCCCGTTGTTGGTCCGAAACTTTCATTTGCTGACTTTGCGAAAGTGTTCAGAGAGATCACTTCGCAGGAAGCTGTATTCGATCCTATAACACTAGATCAATGGGGTACCACTGTAGCGGCGACTGTCGGCAAAGGATATGAAGAAGATATAAGACAGATGATGGAATGGATCGCTGTGGCACCAGATGACAAGATTTGTTATGGAACAATGGATCGCAGTGAGGATAGATCATATGAAGATCTTGGCGTTGAGGCCAGTACTTTGGTTGATTGGATGCGAAGAGCTGCATGGCAAGGGCCACAGTAACTCTCCGATTATCTTGCATGACGTGGAATCCTTTTATTGCTATCGGGGAGAACTGGGCCCAATGCAGGTGGTTGCATATGCAGCCTCTTCCTACCTCACCGAAATTGAACAAAAGAACAGGGTATGATTAAACGGAAACCCTGACTAAAATATACCTGACAGCCCTGCGGAGTAGATGAATATTCAAGTAGTCATAGTTGGTATTGATGTTAAAAGGTATTTGTCGGTATATACAAGGACTGACGCTGTACCAAGCATCTCGGACCAAGCTCAACTTAGACCAGCAGACACAGCAGCTGTGGAGGGCCGAACTCGTATGAGGGCTGCATAGAGTAATGTCACAGATACCCTCAATTGTATGAAATGTGCATGATATCCGTAATAATCTCTGATTCTGTATTCGGCCTCTGAAGTATGCGACGATGCAACTACTGCAACTTTTTCGCACCGCCCTCGTCCACTATACTAAGTATGTGGATAGTGTGGATAGTGGTGACAAAGGGTACAGCACCTTCTCCCAGTACAAAACTGGTTAGGGTCTGTCCTGATCGTGTATTACTTCCCAATAAAAGAAATGTGCTTAGGTCTCCCCCCGTTGTACCCGTTGTGCCCGCTATTATTAGCTGAGTAGACTGGGTTAGATGGTATAACCATGTTGTCTCACGGGAGTGCTTGTTTGTGATGAAGGAATACCACATCTCTGACAATGCCATAGCGAGGAGCTGTTGGTTGATCCAGATGCAGTAATCATACTGATAATTGCAGGAGAGCTCTTCAACCAAGCCGGACGATTTCGCCCCAAAGCCTATAGAGTCCGTCCAAACACGCGACATCCGCCCAGGCAAAGGAATGGAGTACTTCAACAGCGTGAGTCAGCTCATATATCTGCAAGTCTAGACGGATTTTGTGGGCCAGTTGGACTAGGGTTTGGCGTTGAATCATTTCCTCTGCCGCAATAGCAGCCACTATGGTACACCATAGAAGCAGCGTACTAGACATATTCTGACTAACATGATGAAGTTTCTCAGTGAGCTGCGGGACAATAATGGCTCGGGATAAAGAAGACTTCGGAACCGGAAATGTGACATGGAGCGCGTATAGCAGGGCAGAGAGCCTGCAAGTGTGATAGAGCTCGAGAGACAGAGAGATATCGCCAGGGTCATTCGGTTGTTCGATAGCGCAATCAGGTGGGTCATGCTCGTCTGGTAGGTTTAACAAATCATGATGCACTTGGTTCCGAATGTCTGCAATTAGGTCGAGGGTTGAAGCATCCAGGTCGTGATCGAAAAATAATTGTATTATATTCGAATATTCACTCAGGTGAGCGAATACGTTTGCGATCTTTTCTTTCACGGGTGGCGCAAGCGATAAAAGCTCTCGGAATCCCGATCCAGGAAGAGACGTCCGTTCTGGTGAAATTTGAAAGGCATGTAACGGCGAAGACAGATTGTACACATTTCCCTGTACGTCTATCAAGGGATATTGAGGCTTTGTCAAGGAGTGGACAGAGAACATTAGTTCTGCACTGCAAAATTCAAGATCAGCTATTTGCGAAGAACATAGCTTGGAAAGAGCCGAGGTAAACAGAGCACCTACATTGACAGCAGCCAGCCTAGTCCGAATAGCTTGATGGAGTGGATCCCTCCAAGACGATGTAGGAGGGTCTGGATGAATGTCCAGTGCATGCTATGATACTCCCTGCTACCATAAAAAGACAGGGACTGTAACTCCACAAAAGGAGGCGTGAATGGACTCGCGTCTCGCGCTACCTTTTCTTTAACGTGCTCATTAACAGCAAGGTATAGGACAGACATGATGACGCCGTCACGCCACGTCTCGTCTGTGTAGTCAGCCACATGGCTGTGCAGAGTGCTCAAGACATGGCCTTTGTAGTACAGTTGCACTTTGGTCTCTAACGGCGGGTCAGGGGCACCGTAGCTAATCCGTAATACATCTCTGTGATAGGACGCGGCCCACAAGGTGCTATAAATTAAGAGCTTATTCCGAGACGATTGCCGAATCCAAGCCTGATAACAACTCCCGGTATAGTTCGATTGCCGAAATGCCGGCCAGATGAAGGTCAAAGCTACGTGTAAGGTCAGTCAGCAGGAATAATCGCAGGTGGCCGGTGCAATAGCAAAGCGTAATAAACATTTCCAAGCCACTAACCGAAATGCACTAGGCTGTCAACTTGCGGTCCCCAGCTCGCATCTAGTGGGGAGAATGGGTCCATCCTTCCACTCACAGCTGGGAAGGCCGAGGGGGTCTCTTCGGTCTTCTGGTTGGTCCTCAAACCGTTGAGGGACATCGGTCTACTGCAGGTCCCACAAACTGTAGCTCCATCGCTAGTGACGAGGAATGTTGGACTACTATGGTGGCTCATTTGAGTTTGATCGGAACCAGAGCCCTGGGGTTTTCTACGACAGGAGCAAAGCTCCTCCACTGCAGGGTGATGATGTTCTCCCTGTACCTTTCTCTGGCCAATCAACTTCTCCCTCCTGGCGGCTTCCTCACGGCGATAGTTTGTTTGCTTTTCAGAGATACGTCGTTTTATCAGAGCTGACCTAATTTTCCGCGAATGTGCGTTGGAACCGCTAGCCAACGCAGGGCCATCAACGAAGACGAATTCTTGTGGTTTGCTGCCCATATTCGACACTATCTCTGAGCTCCACTAATCCCCAGGTGTTGATCTCCGCCGTATGTATACCAGTCCTCTGTGCCGAACCTGTAACCGACGCTGATGGCGGCGCTGAAACGACAAGTCCAAGTTGTCTTAGCTTCACGTTAGCCAACCCAGATGAAATACGGTCCAATAGGAGCCGAGGAACACACTTCCACTTTGGGTCTAGCCTATATTTGATGCTGGCCCTCGAGGCTCGGATATACGGAGTAATTTGAGTATCCAACTGAATACGATCCATTCTCTGGTTGCCCCGATTATTTTCCGATTTATTTACGTACTACCGTGTCTCGGCAGATGGCAATTGAGCTGTAAGAATTCACCAAATGGTGGAGAAGCCGGGATAAGTTGAATTCAGTCACTCTTATATTAACCACAAGGACCTTGCAGCCACCAGAATCCATCATTCTAAAGCTCGATTCCTTCTTCATCTTGGTCATCATGGCGACAATTAATATGCATTAGTATTTCAGGGGCTCTCGGAGCCGTCTTTAACCGCGACAGAACGCGTTGAGTCTGATCCTCTCTCCTCAAACAGTGCTACCAGAGTCTGCATCACGATCGAACGCCTGAGGCTCTGCATGTCTACCTGAGAGCAAGGGCCAGAGGGTGATGTGGGAGAAGAAGAAGGGCTGGCGGTCGAAGATGATGACCGACAACCCGCAGTCCGCTCATCATGCTGCGCCATCTCCGACATTACACGCAGCACATCCTTCCACCGTTTCCTCATTATACCTAGTTCCGTCTTCAATCGCTCATTCTCCCCCTCTATCCTATGGTTCTCCGTCCTTAACAGGTGGAACAAATCTGACAACCGTTTGTTTTCTGTTCGCAGTACATCCATCTTGACTTGCGTTTGAACTCTCTCCTGCTCCCGCCGTTCCCGGAATCGACGCTGGGCTTCGCGATTTTGGGATTGTCGTCGGTTAATAGTCTATGACGTCGACGTTAGCGCCTTTGCTGAAGAGCTAGTTTAGTTTCGGATAGTGGAACTTTGGCCACTCTGTCACTCACATTAGATATTCGATGCCCGCTATGATCGAGATGCTGTGAGTCGATGCCTACGGTACCCATCATTGCAGAGTCCAGTGGATTCATGGCGATACAGGCAGTCGCTTCCGGTGGTGAAAGGCTTGAGGATGGGGAAATCGGTATTGAATGCAGAAGCGCGGATGTGTTTCCAGTGACCATGGCCGGGATATATCGCATATCCTCCGTCAACATGGAATGTGGGTGATAATTGGAGTCACGGTGATGATGCTGGTGTGACAAGGGCTCATCCCACTGCAACACCCCGATCTCCGCATCATAATCCGATTCTGTCGCTTGCCTCGGACGCAGATCTGCCGTGGGGGCTGTGGAAGAATCCATACTGAAGAAAGAACACACTTTAAGACAACTGATCGGAGAAGTGAGATGCCGAGATCCCCCGCGTTAACGGGGAAGCTTCACATTATATACACCACCATGTGAAGACCCTTCGGGGCCACGAGAATGGGATGGGAAAAGCCTCACCACCGTTGCGTCAAGCTATCCCAGCAGCCGCCTCTCGTCGGGACCGGGTTGATTGGCAGACTTTGGGGATCCAAAGCAGTCCGGTCCATGTAGGCCTAAGAGCTAGCCCTAATCTGGGAGTGACTTGCTAGACGCTGATTCGTCGGAACGTTCGCTAGATCAGATAAGGCGATACCAGTGATTGACCTAACCCTAAAATTAGACTAGAACTCCACTTGCCTGTCTCTGAATAATTTTCGCTGTCTGACAGATATCAAATCTGGAGTTAATTTCTTTCGGTAGGAAGGGGGTGCCCCACCGAACAGCCCATCATTTTTAACCGTGAGACCATTTTCCCAGAACGGAAGTGCAGGGCGCCATTTAAGTGGACGGCCATGAGGAAGCTATATCTTGCCCCAATATAAGGACGGAACCGAGCCGCCGGTGCATCACTAACTCCCATGTGTGTGGTTCTTATCAGCCACTCATAAACCTATTGCCAAGATCATGGGGAGGCCAGCTCATGCAGTGAGCAATATCTGGTGTTGGCAATTTAAACGAGCAGGTTACTGCACCGGTCGAGCATTTGTTGGCCGGGGATAAGAAGTACTACTACTGTAAGATGCACGTGGACCTCGTCGACCCACTTAATTGAACATATACCATCCCATCTGCTCGGGTAGAATGATCCAAGCCAATTCAACGTTTTGAGTCAGCACTAATCTTTCGCAAGCGTGCCCGGGCAATTAAGCTCGTCTCAAGGATACACCTGACCTGTTAAACAAAAGGTACCCAAGCCTCCAGGAGTGCCACGTTATAGACACTCCAAATGGCCCCCACGAGCGGCCCGGAGCCCTGTCTGTCCTTCGGCAATCTCCCGACGAGTCGCTTATTATTGCGATTCTGGGAGGCAGTGCGAGAGGGTGCATGTTCCTTGCAGCCACTAGTCTTAGATCCTTTGATGGTATGCTGCGTGATGGTGGTCCAGTAATCTGTACTTTTGGCAGGTCTTCGAGCAAATTCCTCTAGATGCTTAGTACCGGCAGATTTGCCTTAGGCCTTCGCGTAGTAGTAAGGGTTTGAGGACACTTATTTTACTTCCTTTATCCCTGCCTTTCTTAGATTAAATTATGAACGTTAAATTTTATCTTCTTTATTATAAGTGCTAGAATCGGCAATGACTATGTGGTCCAGGCCCAGTCTCACTTCATCTGAGCTATTCCTTTTCTACCACGGCACACTCTCTTGTTTTACACGGTGAAAGACAATTCGCAACGTCGAGATCTGGTCTGACACTATGTCGATCGAGCTGACCTCCGCGTGGCGATTACCTTCGACAGCCTGCAGATCACAGACCCCGTCCGAGGGATCGAAAGACGTTGGTTGAAGGAGTCCAAGACATCCACTAAACCATTGGCCCCAGGGATCAGCGACTGTAGTGGGCCACTGCTTGCCGAACCCACAATGGCCACTGATCTTCTTGATTTGTCCGTTTATTGAAGAGTAGTGGGTTAAGTCGAGCAACAGTAACCCAGTCGCCTAGACCTTACAGGGTAGAAGTTTCTGGCGCTGAATGCGTGATAAATATAGTAATCTAGAAGATACAATTTCCCTGGATTTATTTTACAAAAACCTCTATTTAAGCTATACTTTTATCGCCGGACATTACCAATTCCAACAATCATGTCAGCCTGTTCATTGCCACCTTATATTGCCAGCCTAGACTCAAATAGGAAGGCGATTCCTGGCTTCTCTTGATTAGTGGTGAAATGAACTTCCTGCTCTTCTTCTTTTTTGCTCTTCCGGATGACTCGTTTATTCTGCCTACCAATGTTTATTCATGGGCCCTACATCTTGAGGAGTTTGGGCAAGAGACTGTTCTGCCCCATTCCCCTCCACCCCTCTATAATAACCCTCATCCGGGAATCCGACTTCAGTATAAACCACCACAACACCCCTCACACCCTACACTATACTGACATGCACTAGATACTATTTTCTTTCTAGAGCCCTTCCCAACCCATGCATTCTGCCAGCACGATCATAAACGTGACCTAGAATCTAGGTGTAACCAAGAAGCTTTGAAAGAGCTAGAATATTCTCGACAGCATTCAAGACACTGCAAACCCGGGAACTCCCTAGGGTAAAAAATGCTCGCTTGGACGTAGCGAATAGAGCACCGCGCTATTGACGAGGAGCTTCGAGATACTCTTCTGTAACGGTAGACAACTGTGATGCACTCCCGTCATCATAGAGGCCTTCCGAAACAACCAGGTTGATTGAATTATGCCCACCGATGTGCTGCCCGAGAGAGATGCGATGGCAAATAGATGGCTATCAATGCCTGGGCTCGTTTTCCTTTAACAAAACTATCGGCTCAGCTTCTGTAGCTGTCACATTCAGACTCAGTAGGTCCGGCCTTGAGTAATGGCCGATAACATCTAAACTCTGCTGAGCCTGTCTCTTTAGGTCTAAATCAACATCGGCGTAGAGTATGCCTTCCTCCCCAGGTGGAAGTGCCTTCACTAGAGGCTTCCCAAAGGCGTCGAATATCATGCTGAACCCACCGCCCGGACATTGAGCAAACTTGAAGTCCTCCAAATTGTTAATCTTTCTGCTTTCCTCGCTCATCACCTGCGTACAAACCAACACAAAGCAAGTACCCTCGACGGCCATAGTTTGACAAATCTTTGTACTCATTTCTGCTGTCATATGGTCCGCCCACTCGATCCCTTCCTTTATATCCCATATTGGAGGCCAGCTGGCAATGTGTATCTCGACATCTTGAGAATATTCGAAATATTTAAGTAGGGGCTGGAGGTGTTCCCAACAGTTGAGGGCTCCAATGTTTCCAAAAGACGTCTTCGCTACAGGTTGTATCGACGCTCCTTGACCATCGCCCCAGTAGCCGCGCTCGATATGGGTGGGTTTCATCTTCCGACGGTGATGAACAATATCGCCATTCTCATCAATGAAGGACTTCTCACTGTAAGATAGGGGGAAATGTGGCGTGGAATTGGAAAATGGCGTACCTGAGCCATGTAGAGGCTGCCCCTATAACGCTCTGAATACCCCAGAACGCAGAACATCCCAGCATCCTTTACTGCAGACCGAATTTGATCCATCTCTGGCGATTCCCTCTCCAGCGAATTTTTGAAGTACTCATTCATATATGGAGTGTTTTCCACAGCACCACGAGACCATATACTCCTGAGCTGGCTTAGGATCTATCCTGTAACTGGAGCTAATTGTGCGGTATTGACTTACCATGGAAACCCGGGGATCCATACCTCTGGGAAGCCGATAACGTTGGCTCCTTCATTCGCAGCACACTGGATAATCGAGATCGTTTTCCCCACTGCGCCTTGCAAATTGTTCCATACAGGTTCTGCTTGCACAGCTGCTACCCTGATAGTTCTACCCATACTGCCATATAGATTTGTTGTGTGAACAACCTGAGAGAGGGTACTTCATTGAATTTGGCAGATTCCAAGGCTATAAGTTATGGGAACTAAATTATGCTATCCTATATACTATCCAGGAACAGTAAAGGGTAAGCATTATCCGGTCTCACTTACACCTCTCAGGTGGAGAAGGATGCATGAATGCGGGTAAGCATTACCCGTTAACGATTAGATAGAGATCAATATCCGATTCAACGATATCCGGCTAATATTCCTTCGCGTCAGATACTTGGTGGATAATCACCTAACAGATGTTGTTCAACCCCCTGTGAACTTCATATACAAAATTGTAATTGGTGATCAGTTCCAGGTATGTTGCACTAGGGACTACTCTTCCGTGGTGTATCGTCTCAGAAAACCATCCAGCTTTAAGTGTCTTTCTAGCTTATGCATGGCATTGGTTATAGAAGTAAGGTGCTGGTCTGTAATAGCATGATAATAAATGCCTCTAAGCAACATGGAGATCCCGTATAGTAGGTACAACTGTTTAGGACAAGTTCAAGTATCTGGAGACAACCCCTAAAGTGATGTTTCCCCCGTGTGTCTACAAAAGGTGGCGGTGGAAACTGTTGGTAAGAATCATCGTAAAGGCGTTTCTAGCAGCCAGCTTGAGAAGGTCGAAGCCCACCATCGTATGATAGTGGTTTGGATCTCCGAAAAAGTAACTAGTTAGGGTGTAAGAGGATATCGCTTACGTCATGATATGGCCTAGAAAGCAAATCCCGATGGCATCTTGGCGGGCTTTTCTCATCGGTCGCAAGACTCCCCCCCATGCTTGTAGCCCTAGTGGAAGAAGTTGACACGCAATCAGCGGATCTCATGGATCTGTAAAGCGACGGGGAAATACGACGACTGCATCCTAAACCATGTCCATTGCCATGGCCAATGCGTCCGGCCCATCCAAGACCAGGCAAAGAGTTTCCGTGGCATGTGTGCTTTGCCGGATGAAACGTATTCGAGTGAGCAACGTACTGTGCAAAGACTCTGTAGCCATAGGGTCTAACGGCCGATCCTAGTGCGATGGTGTCGAGCCGTGCTGCGGTCCTTGTCAGCAACGAAACGTGACGTGCGAATATCAGCACACCGAGAGCAAGCGCAAGTGAGTTTGCTGACCCCTGAACTTTCTACTTGCTCATGACTGAGGTCTATCGGCGAGACCACCAAGCAAGAAACTTGTGCGGTCTCTTCAGGCTCGCATAGATCTGCTCGAGCAGGAACTATTGTCTCTCGGGAGAGACGTTCCCTATGCGCCTGAAAATCTTGCCGATGCCGGGGCCGAAAGCGATAGAGAGACGGAGGATGATGCCAACGAACCTCACCGGATTGACCCACTAACGGAAATCAGTGGGATGACCGCTCGCCTAAATCTCACTTCTAATGGTGAGTTGCGGTACTTTGGAACCCTAAGTAACTACAGCCTGCTTCACGGCCGCATCCATGAAGTCTCCGTCGAGCCGCTTGCTCTCAGAAACGCCTGTGATTTCAGCCCTATCACAGAATTCAACAATAATCAGGGAATACCACAAGAGCTTCAGGACCACTTGCTGGACCTGTATTGGAGGTGGCAGAACCCATGGAATTATGTTGTACACAAGGACGCTTTCATGCAAGACTATACCTTTCATCGCTCGGGAAAGTATTGCACTCCCTTGCTTCTCCTAGCTATCTTTGCTCTGGCAGCTCGCTACTCTGACCGCTGCGAGGTTCGAGCTGTTCTTACTAATCCTAAAACTGCTGGCGAGAGCTTTGCACGCGAGGCAAAAATATTACTGCAGCAGGGAATGGAAGCTCCGACAGTGCCCACTGTCCAAGCGGCGGTGTTACTGGGGCTGAATGCCATGGCCGAAGATCGCGAATCTCTCGGCTGGCTCTTCGTAGGTCAGTGTGCCCATGTACATAGTGACCCTGGTCTATTGCTGATTCTTCTCAGGTATGGCAATGAGAATGGCGTTCAATCTAGGCCTCAATCTTGACTGCTCAAGCTGGGTGCCTACAGCACATATCTCTGGGTTGGAGGCTGAAGTTCGAAAGGTTGCCTGGTGGGGCTGCTATACTTTAGACAAGTAAGTGGTAGAATTTGACTATGATGACAGGAAGTTAACAAGTTTGATTCTGTCTAGACTATTTAGCCTTGGCCATGGACGCCCGGGAATGACACGACGATGCGATATAACCTGCCCAAAGCCAAGCAAGTACCAAACTGCTGAGTTCGACCCTTGGATCCCATGGTCCACGAGAGATCAGACCTTGGCGAATACCCCTGTACGGATCGCCTCTACGTCAAGTTATGTATCTGAACTTCTGGATATAGCGACAGAGGCGTTGTATATAGTGTACGGGCTCTGAGACTGGGTTGTTGGTTGCCATCGCTGTACTCACCCTCTTATCCACAGGTATGCGCCCCACGGTGAACTCAAACGACGCGAATTAGAGAGTATAGTCACCCGAACTGATCTTGCGTTGAACAACTTCTACCGTGACCTCCCAAGTTTTCTTCGGCTCTCAGGGTCGGTTCGAACACCGTGCCTTCCACACATATACCAACTCCAGTAAGCCCTCCTGAGCTCGTTGTGAAATATAAGAGATCCTAAAAACGTGTGCAGCATTCAATACAATGTCATTCAGATCCTTCTACATCGTCCTCTCATCGCGAAACGTCGCATTTTATCTCGAGTTTTGTCGGATTCGTCAGAGGAGTCGAACGTACATCTGCAGATCTGCAGACACGCAGCTCTGGAAGTCACAAAGCTGCTGCGCACATATCAGGATCATTACACCTTGGTAAGCTTCTTACCACACGTCTTGTTCACAGGCTGATTTTTCTCCCCCCTTCCCCGGATAGCGCCTTATTCCGATTGTCACCGTGCATAGCACCTTCACGGCTGCTATTATACATTTGATGGACGCTATGTCCACCACTCCTATTGTTCGTCGCCGAGGGATCTCTAATCTACGAATCTGTCTAGACGCTCTTGAGAGCATGAGTGCTGCATGGTGTTGGAGCTGCCGGGCTATTCGCGCCCTCAGAATTCTTGCGTACGAATGGCTAACTCCAGAAGCTGTCAGGGACGAGAATCTAGCCAGGGCTACCCCATCGGCAACTGAGTGCAATTTTCAAGTGCAATCCCTGGGGCCTTCATCATTTGAGCCGTTAGGTCTCGCTGAATCCACCCGAGGGATGCCGGTGAGTGACCTCACCGGCCCTCCAGAGGTGGAGGCGAACAGATACGAAGCAGAGTATAGCATAGCGATGGATTCCTTGCTTGAGGATAATTTAGATTGGCTAATACAGACTGATCACCATGCCGGAGGGGAGGACAGAGGGCATGCAAATGCAGACGCTCAAATGAATCCATGGATCATGAGCGCTGCCCAGTGCACATTTGCAGTTCCGAGATGGGACGAATATACAACTTTTAGCGATGTATGGTACCAGCCTGATCTACAACCACCCTTGTAGACATGGCAAGGTTCTCTCCTCGGTCTAGTCCCCACTGAAACATGCAACGAATTAACCGCATCTTCCATTATAAGTCACCTCAAGTCACTAAAATTGTATCCTGTAGCTTGGGCATGAAATTCAGATGTGCTTAGTCAATAATTGAAGCATACTGGTTGTAGTCAGAGATCATTTCCCCATCCATACGCTCGAACGACGAAGAGGTCGTGCCTAACCGCATTAGAATGCGCTCTATCCTCTCGGCCGACTTGAGTTTCGTCCGTACCTGCGGGCCGTCTAAGAGTACTAGCAAAAAAGAAAAGAAAAGAAAAGAAAAGAAAAAAAGTATGGCAAAACCAGGGTTGCGTGAGTGCGATTGACATCATGGCATGACGGCATTAATCTTCAAGCGATATGCTCTGACTGAACGCGAACAATGAGGAGAAAGGACTGGCTACTGTCCTCGTCTTTAGCATGGTGAGTGGATAGGGCACGCCCAGCACGGGTAAGCATTATCCAGACCCACAGGTCGAAAAGGTAAATGGAGACTGGAACACAAGAGACGGCTTTTACTGGTCCTTTGTCCAACAGGGTAAGCATTATCCGGGCTAGAAAAACTTGAACCACTGAAAAGTGTGGCTGAGCCAGCCGGCGAGATGCTTTCATGTCCGGATACTGCTTACCCGGTGTCGCTTTGGCTCCACTTCTATAAAACCACTTTTCTACAGGGTTCTTGGACTCGGGCAAATGAGCCCGTCCATCCATCAGGGAAGAAATGACAATTCTGGCCGACTGTCGTAGACCACTGAAATAAAGGAAGGCATGTCATAGTGGCCAAAGGGAACTGGAAAGGCGAAGGAGCCCAGCAGAATTACCGTTCTCCAAGCCAGATGGAACTCAAGGGTCCGAACAAATACAGCGCAAATGCGGAGTATCCACGCGGAGGAATTGATGGTAGAGATTACAAGGAAAGCTAGTGTCATTCTATATAAAGAAAAATTCCATACACGATCCGAATACCTCGGTAATGGTTATCAATCTGTCTATAGGTGGAAAACGTTCTATGGAGAAGCATAGCCCAACAAGCCGAAAATCCCTTCAGCTGTAGGCATGTGCTCTCCAGATACTCAAGTGGCCATAATCTAGGTTCAATGGTTAGTGTAAATTGATTGACCGATGGACAAGTCAAACGTACACTAGCTATTCTGCTCTTGGCACGAATAGTTGGACCGTAAAAAACTAACACCCACGGCACAAGGGTCAGGGCAGCACCCTGTATTTTGTTAGAACTTGTGGCGTATCCTCGCTGAGAGATATAACTTACTATCCCCCCGAGGAGGCTTGAGGCGGCGGGGTAACCAAGATTCGTGAACATCGTATCGGTGATTAAAGGAAAGATACCACCTAGGAGATTCCGACCTGATCGTAATCTTAGTAGGAGGGCTTCTCTAACTGAGTAAAGGAGGCACAAACAAAAGGACTGAGCTGCAATTGCGGAACTTGCATATGGACCATATGCGTCAGCTAGGTAGTTGAAAACCGCCAGATAAACAGAGAATATCCCCATGGTTGAACATCCGATGGCCATGGTAGGGAAGATCCAGTGGATAGAAGGGAAAGAGGTCCACCCAAACCAGAACAGACCTACAGGCACGAGTACCGCCTGTAGGCATGCGAAGTAGAGGCGAGCTTCAGGTGTCTTGGGAAGCAGGCCAAAGTGATTAGCGATCCGCTCCTGGTATATGCTCACAACTGTTATGATGATGACGCCACAACACATAGCTTTTTTATTTAAAAAATAAAAGAAAAATGTCAGTAAGTGATGAAAGCAAGTGCGAGCGAGAAGTGGCTCATGTAGGTATCATACCAGTGAAGACAGCGCCGATCTGTTCCGTACTAAAGTTGTGGTTGGTCCTGAAAACCAG
This sequence comes from Aspergillus bombycis, assembly GCF_001792695.1. NCBI lineage: Eukaryota > Fungi > Ascomycota > Eurotiomycetes > Eurotiales > Aspergillaceae > Aspergillus > Aspergillus bombycis. Next base: position 133,373 of record NW_019170089.1, read on the forward strand.
CGGCACAGCACTGAATTGAAGATACAGCACGGCCCAGCCAAATGATAACCAGAGAGAAAATAAAAATACTACCGGTTCGGTCACGAGCATGTCTAACAATGATCAGGGTCTGCTAATGACTAGTTGGGCCGTGCCTATCACTTACGGAATGGACGGTAGCAGGAGACTTTCATCATTTGTCGGAACGAATACTGCTGCTCCTCATCCTTTGGTCTCCATCGGATTCGTCTTACCTCACTCGTCCCCTCAAAGATAACTCCATAGTACCCTAGATGCTCGAGCTCCTCATAATATCTGTTTAATGCATCTGCTTTTCGCCGGAGAAGAACAGTGCTGCGCGTTTCTCTGAAAAACAGAAACATCACCGCAACACAGAAGCCTGAAACAATAGCGTGAGAGTAATACACCCAGCGCCAGGTAGAATGGTAGACAACAACGCTACTGAGAAGTGGCGCGAGTCCTGTACCCAGCAATGCAGCACTCGAAAACTGCGCCATCGGGATGTTTCGCTCTTCTGTGCTGTAGATGTCGCTAATAACACCCCCAACCATGGTCGAGAAGGTCGCTGCAAATTTCTAGGTAAGAGGGGTGTCCGACAGAAGAATAGGAGCGGGAGGATAAACGTACATGCGCCTATTCCCTGGAACAGCCGGGCAATCAGAAGACCGGCAAATACACGAGTGCCACCACAGGCGACGGTGGAAGCTTTGCATTGCATTAGCCTGTATGGGTCAAGGTCAAGGAGCATTACCGTGTACCACAGAATATAATCCCGCTGCCAATAAATACTGGCTTTCTCCCATTGATCTCAGAACACGTAGCTAGAATCATCGGTGCCACACCGAACCCAATACAGAAGACCGTAACAGCAGAATTATAGGTTGTCAACGTGATACCCCATTCCGCTGTTAGCTCTGCTGATGCTGGGCTCATCTCACCAGCAGAGTAACATGCCACGCATGTCACCACGCATGAAATCCATGTCACTATCGACTTGCGCCATTTGGGCCACCGAAGGGGGGACGCGTATTTCTGGACATCCGGGGGGGAAGGGAGAGCCGACTGGATTGCACTGCAGGACAGGGTGGCCGTTGGACAAGGTAGCGGTGTGTCTAATTCAATAATCATATCTTCGATCTCCCGCTGAGAAAAGTCTCGTCTTGCTGCGGCTATATCGTCATTGGAGGCACCCCGGGGAATAGTAAAAGATCCAATGGAGTTTAGCTCGCAGGCACTCGAGCATGGACAACTGAGCATGGTTGTCATTTGGGCTGTGTCAGTAGATGCAGCCATTTGAAAGCAGGATGGAGATATGTAGCTCTGGCTTCATATTTCGTGTCGGGGACAAGGCAGTGTAGGCGTGAGGCTTGTCATTATAAAGCTAATACATTGACTAAGAGCAAGGCCAAAGGCCACCAGAATGGATAATCTACCTTTACAAAGCCCGTCTTCTCCGATTTGGGGTATAACAGCAGCTCCTCAAGTGGACCCGCTTCATACTATTTTCACCTGCTGCCGGACTCACCCGCCGCCAAACAGACGTTACCGGGCAGCTGATTCATTTGACTTGCGTCCTTTACAGTTCAAACGATACTATGTGTTAAGAGAAAGGCAAGAGATGGAAATACTTCACCTTCATCTGAAAGGCGAAATGTATAACTTCACAGTAGATAATTCCCATGTCACCATCTCTCGTGTTTTTCAGGGAAGTTTCTGAGTCTCGATCGAGTATAGGATAAAGACAGACTCTAAGGCGTGCTCTTGTTAGTTTCCGACCGCCAGGTTAGGGCTAAAGGGCCGCTTACAGATTGAATCCTATCTGGCTCCTGGGATCCACCCAGGAATGTTCTTGCATCTAGAAACTGGCAACATGTGAAAGCCTATTGGCAACATTCCAGCCGCAAAAGGTCGTAGAAATTATTGAGACTAAGAAGCCCAACAGCGGCCTGGGCTTGCGTAGCTGTAAATCGAAGATGGTGGAATCCAACTTCGCTAGGTACTTCCATACTCTGACAACTGTATCTTCCTACGAGGTGTAGCAGCAACAGAAGCCCCTGGAAAAGCCCTGCGCTAGAAAAAACGCTTCGTCAACCTAGTACATTTAATTATATCTAGATTACACACTCAGTCTTTCTCATGGCCTTCTACTGACGACAAAACCCCGGGTTCACTCAATCGATATTTCAGCACCTCTCGGGATCAATATACCCACTACAACTTCACCCAATGCTGACCACAACCTTCCCTGTATGCTTCTGATCATACTGATATTGGAATGCCAGCGGGAGGTCCTCGAGAGGGAAGACAGCAGGATCAATGACGGGGTGAATGTCATTAGCTTCAATGGCAGTGATCATCTCCTCGAACTGCGTCCGATTGCCGACTTCAATGCCACGCACTATACACATGCGCGAGAATGGCTCGAGGAACGAAGGATGGTCCTCTTCCTTCTCAAATCCCGTCAGGAATCCAACAATGGCAATGTGGCCACCCGGTGCTACCGCCTGTAATGATTGTTTGATCGTCTTCGGCCCACCGACTTCTATGATCCGCTGACAACCGAGGCCCTTTGGAGACAACTCCTTTGCTTTAGCGCCCCAATTAGGCTCTTCCCGATAATTGATGATGTGATGGACACCAAGTTCCCGGAGCTTTCCAGCTTTACTGTTTGAGGACGTCGTGGCGATCACGACTGCACCGGTTGCTAACGCGAACTGAATGGCGAACAGGGACACACCGCCTGTTCCCTGGGTAAGTACGCAGTCTCCAGGCTTCAGGTACTGTAGCCCGTTCAAACTGTTCCACGCCGTGAGCCCAGCGCAGGAAAGTGTCGCACCCTCAAGATAGTTGAGATTGGTTGGGAGGGGCAATAGCCCATGCTCATCAAAAACTCCATACTCACGAAAGGTCCCGTGGGCAGAGCCGCCCAGGGCCTTCTGCGAGTTCGCCTCCGTCGGAGCTGGTCCGCCAAAAAAGTCCTGATAAAAGGTTGTCACCACGTGGTCCCCCTTCTTGAAGCGGGAGACCGCGGACCCGACGGCAACAACCTCTCCAGCCCCATCGCTACCGGGCACGACGCCGTCGATTAGCTTGCGAGGATAGGTGCCTTGGCAAACTGTTTGCACGAGAGGTCAGTGGGATCAACGAGGAAGGGCAAGGCCTGGGAAGTTCCTCCTGACTTACTCACGATGTCACGGTAGTTCAATGATCCTGCGCGCAATCTCACCAGTACGTCGCGAGGATGGAGCTTAGGGACGTCCTGGTTCTTCTTCCACTTCAGGGCGCCTAATCCAGCACCTGGGGCACTACCGTGCACGGCCCAGAGGTTGGTGGTAGTCGGGAGGGACATTTTGTCCAGATGTGCTTTCTATTTTCCTTTTGCGGATTTTCACGAAGTCGATAACGGTTCCTAGTCTTCGAGTGAATAATACCATCCGGAGAGACGAAACTAACCGTGCTTTTATAGTTTATTGTCCTTCTCAAGGATAATTGCTATGATGATTTTATGACTTAATGTGATTCTTCTAGTGCGGAGAGATTAATTAACGACTTGATTCGATCTTCCTGATCGCGCCGAATGAGAGCCCCTGTTATTTTTAGGGTTGTTTATTTCATGTTATTTTAGTTTTCAGAACCATGGAAAGGCAGAGACTGTCCACGGCCTTTGCACCGGGATTTGAACATGGTAAAAAGTGCATCTTTTCCAGCAACGGACACGCTCGTTCCGGCGAGTAGCATGACACGGGCGTTTGGGATCCACCCCAAACTTCCAGGTCTCTAGTACTCTAGACTCTCCCCCTTACGGCCACGCTTATGATCTGCTATTGGAGGCTAGGGGCTGTGCTCCATGTCGAGGGCAAGTGTGCATGTCCCCTTGGTGGCTCGACACCACATCCCTTTCAGTTTTGGTCACATAACAATGAGAACGATACAGGCTGAAGGGAATGTGGATACCTGCTCCAGCACACAAAATACAATTAGAGTACGATTCTCCTACAAAATATTCAGCTTATGAAGCTACTCAATTGCCAAGCACACAAGGTAAGACTTTATAGACCTAACATTCAAAGCCACGAGTGTGTCTATGAGAGACCCAAGATGTGCAGGACTCGTCACACACCGGTAGCGTCATCATCGACATTCTCGGCCTATTATCCCAAGCGCACAAGTGTACACGCACTTAGGCTGACTCCTCCGGCCAAACATCGTAGCCGAATATATCATTTATGTTAACGAAACGGTAATGACGTCCCTCTTTGACCTTTTTGATTGCATTGAAAGCTTCGTCTGAAAGGTAAATGCGTTTAAAGGTGAGCTCGAGCCTAGAGGGGAGAATGCCATGGAAAGGATACCGCTGTCGAAACAATACTCCACGAGGGTATTGTTGGGCAAGAAGGGATGGATCTCGATCTGGTTCGCATGGGGTTTTACTTCTGCAAATTTCAACCATTTTTCCAAGCCCGCAACGGCCCAGTTAGACGTGCCGATGCACCGCGCCTTGCCCTCTGCGTAAAGTTGCTCCATATTCCTCCATGTTGGCTCGGGGTTCTCCGTGAGCTCTCGGTTAAACACATACTTCCCCTGTTAGTCACATGTACGGGATAGGGGGTCGTCGGGAAGCCATACCTTTCCATCTGGTCCCAGCATAGGGGTTTCGCAATTCTCCTTCTCGACAGCAATGGGCCAATGAACGAGGAACATGTCGACATAGCCGAGCTTCAGCTTCTGCAAAGAGCTCTCCATAGACCACAGCACGTCCTCGTATTGGTGGAGACGGTTCCAGACCTTCGTGACAATGAAAACATCCTCCCGTCTAACGCTAGAGTTGACAGTTAAGAAATCCTTGATAGCCTCTCCAATTTCCTGCTCATTCATGTAGAACCAGGCACAGTCTAACAGCCCATACCCAACTATTAGTGTGTGGGAGACAGCACGGTAGGTCTCGCCCTTGGCACCTTCGCTAGCGAGGGTGCCAAATCCCACTGCAGGGATCTGGATCCCATTACTCAAGGCAAACATGGCACTAGTGGACAAGACTATACTTCCGGACCTCCGTTGCAGTGCGTACGTAGGTCGATCAATAATTTCTTCTTTGACTGGTTTGTGAAGATCTTGAGGCGAAGGTAGCAAACACTGAAAGCATGATGAGTGCAGGAATAATGGGGACCAATCGTTGCTTTTATGAGCTTCTGACGAACTTTCGATACCGTGACACGGAGATGAATGGAAGGCCCAATGAACGACCGATTCCAATTGATCTCACTGCATCCATAACACAGTGACTGGCACACTCTGGGTCTTCGGTGAGAAGGCCGAAGACAGCATGCGGGCTTCGGGCCAGACGATGCCTCACCGCAAGCTCCCATCGGTTAAAATTTTCAACCTGCAGACCAACTGGTCCTTAGACTGGCTAATACTTTTGAGTTATTTCTGGTCTTTTTAAAAGAAAATAATATGTGATGATCCGATGGTCATGGCATCATGGCTGGGTGCATGCCCTTGCCAGCCTGAATCAGGCGACCGAAGAATGTCTGTCGACAAACCGTAATACCAGAAGAAAAGGCTCCAGGCTCATAGACTTTAAGTAGGGGAGGATATCTTTGCACGACCCGGCCGGGAAAACCTAATACAGAGACAGTCAAGGAAGGTATTCAATTCGGTGATGTGCTAGTTTGGGATGCATTCTCGAAGGATCATTACTATGGCAAGATTCGGTATCCAGTACATCACTATGCACCTTGGTGAAGATCTTCCTTTGATAAAACCTCACTAACTGATATACAACATGCACAGGCCTGAAAGAATGATCGTGAGCTGGTGAGCGAGCTGTTTTCGATGCTGTCCGTATGGTTAGAAGAAGCGAGTATCAAACATAACAGCGTGCATGTACGATAAGACTTTGACGCCGTGCCACAGGGCTTCCAGGACCACCGCTATAGCAAGATTTCTGGTTATAAGGTTGTCTACACTATTCAAGCTTAGTGAATAGGTTACATGCCTATGAATCCACGTGGTGGCTTTTCACTTTCGAATATCTCTTCCAGGTACACACTCAATCCGCAGCATTCCCATAATCTTTTTTTTTTTTTTTTTGCAAAGTGGAAGAAATTCCCCCATCTCGAGTGAGAAAACACCAATAATCTCCCGGCTAATTATCGTAATGTCCGTTTGACAATATTCCGCACCTGGTTAACAGCTGCCGCAGCCTGCATGTAAGCAAATGCTAACGAATAATACCTCCCACCACCATTAAGATGTTGCAGAAGGTCCAATTCTGCTAATGTGATAACCAAGAACTCATGAAAGTAAAGGCTACCAATACGTATAGGCACGGCCCAGAGTTTTCCACGTCAGTATTATCTTTTAATCAACAATCCCCATTTCTAGAGCCTGTTCGTAGTCAGCTTGGTGAGCTTTCTGTCGGACTCATCCAATGTCATATTGTACGCCTTTAAGGTAAGACGTTCTATCTTCGTTCTTATACACATGCCCTGCCATACATATACCAGTCTGAGCCTCATCCAGGGAGTTTTCCCATGATGAGAGACAGGCGATGTCTCAAACTTGATTATAAAGCAAGTCCCGAGCAAATCCCGCTCGGTGTTTATTTCCATCACAGCTCACCATAAAAAAGTAGATTTATAATACATCCTAACCGTTTTGGAGAATCTGGTCAAGCTTTCCAATTCCCATTAGTAATGCCCTGGACACCGAGTCTTAAGACAGCCAGCCAAAGACCGTCGATCTGCATGGCGAAGAACGCAGTGAACTTTGGGAGCGTGCTGTTTACATGAAATGGCCCGCAATTGAAGTATAGGATCCTCAGCAATCGCGACGTACCTCATGCCTTCTCTCGGCCGACATTGAAATTTCAAACACGTCGGCGTGTCTAACTGAGTTAACTCTACCGTTATTGACACCTGTGTTACAAGTGCGCTCGGTGGGGAGTGGTATTTCTCCATTCAATTGTATCCTGCGATATATATCCCCCTGCGCGAACGGCGAGCTGTAAATTATAGTATTCATCTGGCCAGGTTCGCCATGTTATACTACAAGTTACCTCCAATGGCTATAGCAAGCTCATTCACACCGAGTGCTCCTCAAGCTGGAAGTTGTTCGTTGGCTGTTATCTCTCCTCCATCCATACCTGGGGGACAGATACTTGACCTCAGCGCCATCCCCGTTCTTAATTATCACCAAGACGATCGCTCAGAAATTGACTTCTGCAACGTGACTGTCACGTATACCCATCCTGGGCGTAATGACTCTATACACGTCACCGTCTGGCTGCCCCTCGAAAACTGGAACCATCGACTACAAGGCTCAGGTGGCAGCGGATATGCAGCGAGGTCTGAAGATGCAGTTCTTGCAGCAGCCGTGGCCCAAAGCTACACAGTGGCAGCGACGGATGGCGGCCACGAGGTGAATGGATTCAGTTCCGAAACATGGTCACTGGATGCATCAAGAAATTTAAACATAGCGTTACTCGAGGATTTCGCCTATCTCGCGCTAAACGATGCCGCTATAATCGGGAAGCAGGTAACGACCAGCTTCTACGGTCAGGCACCGCGATTTTCATACTGGAATGGATGTTCAACAGGCGGCAGACAGGGCTTAATGCTGGCGCAGCGATATCCATCTGCGTACAATGGGATTTTAGCTGTTGCACCAGGGGTCAATTGGCCTAGCTTTGTGGTTTCCCAGTTCTGGCCGCAATTTGTTATGAATCGGCTCAATACCTGGCCCTCCAGTTGTATAACCGATGCTACTACTGCCGCAGCAATCAAAGAGTGCGACGAGATCGACGGGGTTCTGGATAGCGTTATCTCCCTGCCAGAACTTTGTGAGTTTGACCCGTTTGTCTTGGTTAATACTACGGTTGATTGCAATGGTGAAACTGTGATTGTTTCTGAGAATGATGTTCTTGTGGTACAAAGCACTTGGACAGGGATGGTATCCTCCGATGGCCTGTTGTTATGGTATGGACTTGAAAAAGGCACTCCACTCTCAATGGGAGAGTCAAGTCTCGTGCATACCATGTGCTCAGCACTCAACTGTACCGGTGCGCCTTTTCCTATAGCTACGGACTGGATTAGCCGATTAGTTCTACACAATCCATCCGCCAACTTGACCGCGCTAGACCATGCAGGGCTCGATGCTATCTTTGCCCGTTCTAAAGAGGATTTTGATGATATAATGGGCACAGCTAATCCAGATCTTATGGCCTTTAAGAATGCAGGCGGGAAGATGATCACTTGGCATGGACTCTCGGATCAGTTGATCCCCCCTAGAGGAACGGAACAGTACTACAAGCAGGTGGAAGACAAGGATCCACTTGTCTCAGACTTCTATCGTCTGTTTGGAGCTCCAGGCGTTCACCACTGTGGCGGCGGCGTGGGCCCTGTCCCTATTGATCCATTACAATACGTGGTGGATTGGGTGGAAAACGGTATTGCACCTGACACGTTGGAGGCAGTCTCTGCATCAGGGTGGAGAAGGAAATTGTGTCCATATCCTCTTGTTTCGGTATATAAAGGTGGCGATATCAAGGATGCTGGAAGTTACGAGTGCGAAGATGGTTTTGATATATCTAGTCAGATCACCTTCAAGAGTTGACTGAGAGCCCGTTCAGAGCCCTGACAAGTTTCAGATTGGAGCTAATCAGCCTTTCACAGAGCCGGCTTGGCTGTTTTGTTCTATTCTTGCTGTTCTCTTAGGCAGATATTCTGCAACTCATCCGCTTGGGGCTCTGCTTGGAACGTGGATAGAATTTGATATATGAAGCGAAGACCTGAGAATTCCCTGTTCTGGTTAGCTCCGCCACCTTAGGTATAGCAGCCCGACACGTCGTCCTGTAATCAATGCTTCGTGCTATCAACTTCCTGTAGTATCCATCGAGACGGATAAATGACGGCCACTTCCAGCGACACCAAGATCACGTGCATCGTAACAGCGACACGACAGCCTTGTAGCTACGACAAGACAGCATGAGTCAAAGTCACGATAAGGATCGATATATAAGGACACTCATTCATGTGTTTGGTTTAGTTCTTCGGGATCATTGTTACTACCGAGTTACCTTCAGCATCAATAGCCAATTTAAAACTTTTGCACTCTCTGACTATTGAGTTCACGTCCCCAATAGATCTGGCCCTTTGTACTTGAGCCACTCTTCGTGAGATCTACTTGGTGCATTGTTATTCGGTCTGTCGTAGAAATCATCTTGTGAAGCATTGTTGTTCCGTCCTGCATGATCATCGGCTTCAAGGAAGCATCATGGTTGTTTGATTAGTAGATTCTAGTTTTCATGTTTGTGCTTCGGGCTATAATTATGGGAGAGAGACGATGATAGAGCGAAGGAGAAGGGGGAAAAAGTGCAGAGGTTCATATTGATAGGCAAATGGATCATGTTAGGAAAACAGGAATGTTCCTTGTGGTAAGAGAATTCATCCGTACTTCCTAAATGAAGGATGCGACTTCTCAGATCTTTGTCAGACAGACTTGTTGATGAAAGGCACTTCATTCATAGTATATCAGTTTTCTGTCCTTCCTGGAAAGTAACATAAATAGCAGGGTCAACCTGAATAAAGGAATATTGCTTCCATTTTGCTGTAGAACAATACCCAAGCTCGGAATTGCCGAGCCTTCCAACCCCACACACCAGACTCTACATAGCGGGTGTATATATGCACATTAGCAACTTTAACGTGCGAACGATAATATAGAATCAATAGTTATCATCCTCTGGTATATTCAAAGGGTCATAAATTCATACAAGCCAAGCTTTATCAAGGAATTAAAGGACATAGATAAGAAACGAGATCATTGAACAAAATGCCTCCCACTAAGACAACTTCACAGCATGGTCTCTGTATGCGCCACGATTCTCCATTCCCCATCCGACGCTTGACTCCATGTTGTTGATCCTGTGGCCCGATACTGCTCCTTTCCTCTCGAGGCATTGATATTGTAGGTAACGGTTCCCGCCATGAGGTCAATGATGATAACTCGGACTTCCTTCAATTCGAACGCATCAAAATGATGGAATGGTGGCTTTAGTGTTTGTTGTAGAGAGGGTTCACCGTCCAACGTCAAGATGGGTGTTTGGGGAAACAGTAGATTGGCTTCGGGGTTGGACAGTTTCTCGATCTCGGGGCCTGGGTCAGCGGAGGTGAGAGCGGTCCACAGACTGCGCTCTTTGATAAGGAGATCCTGGCGGATACGTTCGTGGATAGGAGCCATTGTTACTGAATTAACTGTTAATCTCAGTTGCAGACATGAAGCACAAGAGATGGATGTCCATACTCACCTTGATGACGTTAAGACCTTCTAACTCCGGCGTATGATGTGATGTTGCAGGGTGAGGTGCTTTTCTCTTACACCTCGCTGAGTATAGTGACCCTTACTAGTATTCTCTCTAGACGCTTTGGCAGGCATATACCTCTTTAGAAGTAAACAGAAAGTAGGTTGGAGGACCCATGGGAGATATAGGGTCGCAACCCTTGGAAACCATCTGACGGCGGGCGGGTGACGTCATCCGCCCGAGCACACGTGGATGACGTGTGATGCATCTGCCCTACTTTGCAGATCAACACAGCCAGAGATGTCATTGCTTTCGGTCATGCGATGACACTTCTTGGCTTGTACTACTTGCGTGGCCTCTACTGCCACTATCTATGGTTATCTAAAATTGGGGGTGGATCCTGGAAGGCTCGGGAATCTGACGCACGCAATGCATGAGAGCGTTGTCTTCTCGATCAGATATACTAGTCTAGTTCGACCCAAAACTTTGTCCGTCAGTATGTGAGTGTATGTATTGTCTTGGTGGTGTGTTAATTTGGATAACATGTTAACGATAGGCTTACTGCGTGCATGCGGCACCTTGTGTAAAGACATGACGCAGCCAAAAAAACCCATGTATATTCCAGTGAGGCCTATCTCGTGCAGATTCTTTTTCATCTAGAATCCTTTGCAAAGTGATAAGCAACGCCTGAGATATTATCCTTGAATGCAGCATGTAGCGTTGATGTTGATACATGATATGGCCGCATTGACACTTGGTCCGGCTGATGGCTCCGTGGAATCTTTGTCCGAACAGTGCAATAAGCTGACAACCAGAGGAGAGTATCCCTCTGGTTATGAGTAGGATGGTTTGCAATCCAATCACGTCTCGATGCGAGTTCGCATGTTCGATGATGATGTGGACAAATTGACAGACGTGATCACAAGGGCTTTACAGGATCCTCCGATATACAGGATCCATAGGTCAGAGTCAATATATGCTGTATGCAAACTGACCAAACTGGATGAAATCCTCAACGTTGTTCATGCTACTCTTAGCTTCTGGGTATCGGCTCGCAACTTCGCAGTGACTACTGATCTGCCAAAAAGAGTAATAGTATTGACGTGATACCCATCATCGCTCAAGAATAAGCTAAAAAGGCTAGACCCTTCAGTATCCCTGATGCACTAAACCCCTGCTGGGGTTGGCCTTGCCGAACATACCCCGAGATAAACGGTAGAAATCAACGGGCGATAAGAGACGCGGCCAAGCTTTGATTTCGAGTTCTTATCTTTGACCAAGGCGGAAATATGATTATCCGAGATGTTCAAGAATCAATGGCATATTCTCGTATTTGAGCTGGTCATCCAGAAGTCGAAATGGGGAAGAGTATGGAGAGGAGTGGGATTGAAACTAATCATTTAACAATGGTTTGTCAACAACAATGAGTCTTTTACTGAATAGCCCCATCGAAATCTATCCGCGACCTCCGAAGAATTTTCTCGAAGTTGGTGCAAAATGTGGGCCAGATACACTCTCGGAACTAACCCTATAGCAACACAAGCATTCTTTTACGTTTCAATTCCTCTATCTCGGATCCCAAAAGCGCGCCATGTTACTCTACAATCCAGCACAGACTACTCGTGCTCTACTCTACGCTGAGAATATGCGTTATATCTTACAAATTTTGTTCATTGCAGTGGGGGGCATCCATATCTCGTAGTAACCAAGTAACGTCATTTCCGTGGGAATTGTCGAGCTGAGCACCGATAAAGGACCCCATGAGAGATATCATTGGCCTCTTCTCGCGATTTTTGCAAGCTAATCCCCGCTATCAATGCTGATCTTTCCTGATAAGGGCATTTTGATATGGTAGTCTATCGCTCTCGGCACTGATCGGCGGTTGCCGATGGATACAAGGCAAGGAGGGAAAAAGAAAAAAAAAAAAAAAAAAATTGGGAAAGGGTCCCTAGACGCGACAGAGAACGTGGGATATAAAAGGCCTGCCCCGCGCAATTGACACGACGCCGATCAACCCCAGCAAAGAATCTGCAAGTCATTCACCATGCAGCTTCTCAACACCATCACTGCCGGCTTGCTCCTTGGTAGCAGCTGCCTGGCCGCTGCTAGCCCTGCGACATGGCAACGCTCCGTGTCTCAGGCCCCCAAGAAGGCTGCCCCGAAGGTGTTCATCGTGTCCATGGTATGACCCCCTCCGTGAGGTGATCGGAGATAGATAATGCTAACAGCTTACCAGTTTGAACCCGAAGCCGCTGCCTGGTGGGGAATCCCCGAATTCGACCTGTTGGCTCACAACATCACCATCCCCGGTGCCTCGCCTGTCTTCCCTGACGTTCACTGTACTGCCGACTACAGCGTCTGTCAACTCATTACCGGAGAGGGAGAGATCAACGCCGCCATCACGGTGTCCTCCATTGCCCTCCACCCCTTCTTCGACCTCACCCACACCTACTTCCTCGTTGCCGGTATCGCCGGTGTCAACCCCAAGGTCGCCACCATCGGCAGTGCCACCTTCGCCAGATACGCCATCCAGGTTGCCCTGCAGTACGAGATCGACCTCCGCGAGCTCCCCGACAACTTCACCACCAGCTACTTCCCCCAGGGCGCCTACGCCCCCGACCAATACCCCACCAGCATCTACGGCACCGAAGTCTTCGAGGTGAACGCCGATCTGCGGGCCCTGGCCGTCTCCTTCGCCAAGAAGGCCAACCTCTCCGACTCCGACTCCGCGAAGGAATACCGCAGCAAGTACACCGCCAAGGGCTATGAAGCCGCCACCAAGGCGCCCTCCGTGCTGGAGTGCGACGTCGCCACCACGGACGTCTACTACAGCGGCAAGCTGCTCAGCGAGGCCTTCGACAACACCACCGAGGTCTGGACCAACGGCACCGGCAAGTACTGCAGCTCCGCCCAGGAGGACAATGCCACCCTGCAGGCCCTGCTGCGCACCTCCGCCCGCAACCTCACCGACTTCTCGCGTATCATCATCATGCGCACCGGTTCCAACTTCGACCAGCCCCACCCCGACGAGTCTGCTCTCCAGCACCTCAAGTACGTCGATGCCGGCGGCTTCGAGCCCTCCATCAAGAACCTGTACAACGCCGGTATCGAGGTCGTCACCGGTATCCTGAACGGCTGGAACTCCACCTTCAAGGCCGGTGTCAAGCCCTCGAACTACGTCGGTGACATCTTCGGCACCCTCGGCGGCACCCCGGATTTCGGACCCGGCCGTCAGCAGGCGCTCGCGGACGCTGGTGCCATCACCAAGCGAGGACTCGTCCGTCGCGGCCTGATGCTGGCATAAGCCTTCATCGCTAGATCGGGGCCCCTCGTCCCGTCTGTACGATATGAATTTACGTTAGCATAATGCCTGACTTTTGATCTCCACGAGGCCACTATCCTTACGATACGACCTCGCTTACGTACCTCTCAACGTTGATGCATGTATAATAGCGACGATCGCCTCCATACCTGGAGTGCAGCAATAGAACTCACATAGAAAGAATACACAAAATATATCCATCTATTCATAATTTAGTACTCACCAGATCCAATGCCTCGGGAAAAAAAAAGTGGACCCTGACCTAACATAACACCCGCCAAGCGTGTTCGTCACCACGATCGAACAGAACCCTCTTCAAGGGCTGATGCATCCATGGAAGCAGGGACGTCTTTTTCCCCGCTGTAACCCGCGGTCCTGATGCATGGCATATCGATCAGGGTCTATTATGCACCGAGCCTCGGCCTCAGGTGCTTCTGCCTTATTCATCACGCAGCGGAATACCAAATTGCGGATATACACGGAGTACTGCCCGCTTTAATCTCCGGGATTTATGTGCATTGCTATGACAAGTCGAAATTAATTTTGTCTGTAAATTAATATCGGACCTGTCATCCAAAAATAGCCTCTTTAAATTAACCGGCATTGGATTGCGGAAAGTCAATTCTAACTTCTAATCTAATAGACTCCTGTCTAACCTCTGGTCTACCCTCAGGATTGAGTTCGTGAACTTGCGGTCAAGGATAGGGTTATAGATGCGTCAACTATACTCCGTATTCTCTGCAGAAAGGAGAAGTAGAAAAAAGAGTAGAAAAAAAAGAGAAAAGGAAAAAAGGAGATCGCCGAGACGATCCGGCGATATTCAGGAGTCTAGAAACCAGCGCGATCCGATTTTGTTCGACTCTGTAGCGTGCCCGAGGTAGTCGGTATTCGGTACGTACCGTACCTTTGCACCGTCCAGTTGAGAGCAGGCACAGAGAGACAGGCCTTGGTTTTCAGTTCCAGGGTCTGTTGGGCGGAGCTGGGATCTCCTTCTCACTGGACGGTATATTCCATGGATTCGGCACAGAAGTGCAGATCACTACGCTACAGGACACCGGGTTGGGTTGTATCCATGGAACCAGTTGTACTCGACGACCCAGAGATTGCGAATAGCCAGGAAATATATTCCGACGATGGCAAACGTAGTATCTATATCGGCAAATATGTCAGAGGCGACAAGCGAAGGGTTGAGAGAAAAAAAAAAAGGAGTACCAATGGCCTGGTTCCTGTGTTGGTGCCAAGCAGCACCTAAAAAAACTAGAATTCGTTAGTCCCAAAAGAAAGATAACTTGGCACTTGGCGGTGGCCGTCTGCTATTTTAAAAAGGGTTTAATGAAGGTCTTGCTAACTTTTTTTTCCGCGGAGGAGACTACAGACTTTTGCCTAAGCGAGCCTAGGTTCCACATCGGTGGCGGTTTCTAGAGGACTTCTAGGGGGGTTTTTCTGCAGTGATCCTTGCGCCGGCGAGGGTTTGTGATGTGTTCAACGGGTGGGATACTTCTGGAAGGTCGATACTCATGTCATGTCCTGATAGGTGGTGTGGTACACGTCAGGCTAGAATGCTAAATGGGTGTGAAACAGAGGCCCAGACATGAGGTACCATGGTTCACGGTTTTACGTTGGAGCATAAGAATAGGGCTGTTCGGATGAAGCCGGCAAACGCAGCATAAAATTGAAATTTCGTGTGGATATTTTGGCATGAGCTCGTTCATCTAGAGTGGGACCCCCCGTATTATAATAAATACATGAATAGTAGTAGATAGTAGTGAACAAAGGAAAAAGTTAAGAATGTACGATGAAAGCAAGAACACAACTCCCAGGTAATTTCGGTTGTGGCCGAATTCCCCGCCCAAGTCAATGGTCGTGTGGATCCAGTTCGACCAGCGGCACGAAACTGTGTCTCTGGGGCCTCTTATTCGCCCCGTAGTCAACCGAGTAGGAGACCGTTTTGTTGATGTGACTCTTGCTGAGTGCTTGGGTGGAACCGAATGTGGGCGGCTTGCTAGGCGTGTTTCTCTGCTCGTAGTAGGACTGGTCGCTGGAGTTGCCGAGCACTTTTGGGAAAATATGGACCAGCATCGCTCGGAAGGTTGGGAGACAGGCACACATCACGGCGATGTGGACTTCGATGACGGACCAGTGCACGATCGGTTGAAGTTGGACTGAAACCGTATGGTCAGTTCCGGTACTGCTGAATGCATCCTATGCGTTCGCAAGGGGTCTGATATGGGGGGGGGATCGATAGTACATACCAGTAGGGTTTGTATTCCAGCGGTTGAACCAGAAGACAATCACACGGGCGATTGCAACACCAGTGAGGCTGTCCGTCATTATCAGTACGAGTATTAGTGCTATAGAAGACCGACCCGACTTACACAAGACCCATTGCAAACATAACGCTGACACCGGCCTTTTTGCGCGCGGACAAGTTCAGTTTGAAAACCTCGTAGACCGGCATGAGCACCATGACCGTATCCACTCCGATATTAACATAGGCGTTGACGAACGTAACCGCGATAAAGTTGACACACGTCCCTTGCTCGCCAGTCGCCCATTGATCCCAGGCCAGGTGAACGGGGATACACCGCAAGGAATCCGTAAACACCCAGGTGATTCCGATCGCAGCATTTAATGCGATGATCGTGAACGCTCCATAGCGGAACAATTTCGACTGGAAGATTCTCAATAAGAACAGGCATACGGAGATCTTCGCCAGGGAAATTTGCGTCTTATACAATATAACAAAGGCGAAGAAGTACTGTGGATAGTCAGTCAAGCGGCCAGGCGGTGGCGGGCGCAAGTAAAAACAAACCTTGAGCACTATGGTGATATTGTCCATTGGAGTTATGTCCCACATATTCTGCCCAAAGCCATAATGGATCACTGAGATTGAAAGTCAGCCTGAAACATATCTGTGATCCATAGTTGTTGAGCTTACTCGTTGCATTGACGCCGAAGATAGCTACGGCCAGGCCCTGAAATCTGTCTTAGCAAAAGTCCTGATCTGCGTGGGAGCGGTGATAAGCCTCACATATGCCACGATAATAGTGTAATCGTCTGGACCCCAGCCACCACCGAGGCCCATGAATTTGGCGGCAATTCGGTTGGCGAAAAGGAGAGTAGAAAAAATGAGAGGAATTAATGTGGCCGAGTCGAGTTCCGGACGTCCCTTATGCGGAGGTATGCCGCATTGGCGATTACTGAGTCGTGTGGTGACTGCCAGACAGTTAGACACCAATAAAGGTTTCGATATAAGCCGAGAGACATACGGAGAGTCTGCTTTGGAGTACAACTGGCGGAAACACAAGCGGTCATGTCGTTCTGAAATGTATCGTCGCCACAAAGGCATGATGTGTCGGTAGATGCGCATGATGTTGAATTATCGGCGATTAATTGACTCTGGCAGGTTACCTATCCAGGGGGTCAGCACGAATACTTCAGGGTTCTGCACTCCCGCACCATACCGCGCACTGGGGTAATGTGTCTTCGGATTCAGTACTGGCGGCGGCAGCCCCGGCTGCCAGCGTCACCGAGGCCAGAACCAGTACCCGACGCAGAAGCATTCTAAGTGATATGAATCCCCAGAGAAAGTAGGGGCGGGGGCCAAGCAGAGTGGGATCAAGTTCATCCTCTACAGAACGCCTCGCGGAGGGGAACCGCTGTCTAATATGGAGTCGAGAACGAGGTCCCAGTTGGAAAGCTTTGATGCAGTGGTCCACTGGGCATGTGCAATGATCCTCAGCAAAATTACCCTAACTGATCCTCTGACCCGTTCACAAGAGCCAAAGATGGCTAGGTGAGCAGATCGTCATCTAGCGTCCAAGCCAGACAGGAGACCTTCCGAGGGGCTTTCAACTTTTCACCCAGTCGGGGACTCTTGGTATTCGGGGTACGGTCCGGTACTGCACCGCAACGGTAGTTCAAATCAGATCCTTCCATGATTCGCGAATGTTAAGGTCGACGGGGATCGTATCCAATTTCCCGAAACACTAGATCGGCAGTCGACATGTAGGTTTTGACATCTAGTGCGACTGCGGCCCAAGAATTGCGGTGGGTCGACCAACTCGTATCGTAGAAAGCCTTCCTGTCCTGCACGAGGATCTCGCGGTAACCCTAAATAAAGTTGCTTCTTAGACAACCCTTCGCGGTGGTGGCTTTTACATGAAACTGACTGCGCGAAACCAAGCCTGCCTGTTCGAGCAAACCGTGCGATGGAGTCGGAATCCAGTCCATCTCTGGGCATCTCCGAACCGGTACTTTCGCCTCCACAGGCTCAACCGCCCCCCTTACTTAGCATAACCCACTTGGTTTCCTTCAGTCTTTGCTCCACCCAAACTGGCTCCTACGACAGAATTAGCAGTACTACCATTTCGAATGTCGTGACTCGGCCGTCATGCGTAGACCACCTGCCGCGTAAAGGGGACGATCATTAGATTACGGTACTTAGCGCCGCTATAAACTTCCCTTGGCCCCTTGGCCCTGTCAATAAGAAATAGTTGGAGTAAGAAATCCATAGTTGGAGAGCTAAATAGAATAATCACGCATGAAGTTAGTATTTGTATTCAGACCGATCTAGCAATCGACTACTGGTTATTTCTTTTTTTTTTTGCCCCGAGCTATTATATCATGTCCGAAGCCGGCCTGTCAAGGCCCCTGATGACCTGATGGCCTCTCCCCCTTGCAGCCGTTCCATGCAGGGGCCATTACTATGGCTTCTCGTTGTTATTTCGAGAAGCAGACCCGGAAGTCTAGCAAACTGCAAATGCCATTCTAGCATCTGTCAGTGATCCGACCGCAGACTATGATAGGGTACTACCGCTTGATACGCTCCGCCCCGAAGAAAGTGGACAGTGGACCCAACATAGCTTTACGTTTATCCATCGCCTAACTGGCTGGTATAATTGTGTGCAATTTGCTGTGCTGGTTGTTCTGCCTCCACTCCTGAACATGTTGTCCAGGTTCCCAGCCTCTGCTGCAGGAAAATTCTGCAAGGACTACGTAACCGAATGTAACCCTGCTAATACCCTTATTTTGTTAAGCTTCTGATGACATGCAACTCTATTTTATTATTGGGATAGAGTTATTCGTTGCATAAACACTGTATATCAATATGTGGGCTCCGACCAATTCGAAATCCACGTAGTAGCTTTTTGGAGACGTTGGAGTTCATAATAGCGAACCTGATCATGCCTCCATGTACGATCAAATACAACATACGCAAACATCCCCTCAATTAGCGCTTCTTGGAGGGTTAGCCACCACTAGGTCCTAACTAATAGGGAATGCCTATCTCTATTACCACAAATAGAGAAATAGAGACTAATAAAGGGGATAATCACCGACGCCAACCCGCCAAGGCCAATACTAATTGGGGGGGGAGGGTCATCTACTACACACTCCGAGTCATATATATAGAACGGGCATGCCCCATGAGAAACGTTTTTAATCCGGAATAACCCCAGGGATCGCATCCATGACTTGCATATGGCCGTGCTGCATACCGTATGTATCGTCGCCAGACCCATATATAATTGTATATATTACAGTAATATAGGTGAGTCTCGAACGATCAATGCCACGCGACACCGTTACACATCTGCAGGGGTCACACAGGAGACGGGGGCCGAATACATTTCAACGTGGAACATGCTCCGTATGTCTGGAATGCGGACGATATTGAAGGACCTTCATGTTAGACATTGGTTGTGTCCAAGCTCGATACTAAAACGAGTCGGCCAGAGGATTTGGGACAAGAACCGTTTCATGCTTGGCGCTAATCCCCATTCGGGCACTCAACCGGGTTATTCACGTGATGTACCTTTTCAACTTGGAACCATGTGACCGGGGGCCATGAGATAGTCCGGATCTACCATTGTGGTCTATTGAATCCGCCGGAGTGCTCCACCGCTCTTGGCAGAAAAACCCGGTTTATTGCAAAGGCGGTGAGGGCCTGGCATCTGCGTGACAAACAGAGCACATTTCTTGAGAACTTCCCTAAAAGAGTTCGACTGACCAGTTATTGATATCCGAGTATAATAGCTATAGCTCATGGAAAGACAAAGTATTGGCACCAGATTTGGCCATTTACAGTCCCACATACAGTGCTTCAGAGAACTCCAAACCCATGAAATCGCTGCAAAACTATCAACGGTCTGTGAACAAGGTGCAAATTCTCGTTCATAGAAACAGTTCTCTTTCTCTTCAGGATTAATTTTGTCGCCTGCCTCTTTATAAAGTAAACCAGAGTAGGCCCCTTTACAGCAGTATTCTGCCTAATCCATAATATCATTCAAAAATCTGCGTATTTCTTCTTGTAGGAAGGGTATTGAAGTATATATATAGCATGTAATCTTCATAACACAGTTATGCTTAAAGATTTTGACTACTAGTACAGAGTAGATACCTCTTATGAACTCCCTTCCTCTTTTCTTTCTTCTTTCACCTACCATGCCGGACTTATACACCGGGGCCCCCGGGGCTATATGCCAGCCTTGGATAGATCATAGAAGCCCTTCTATCTAACTCATCGCTAATTATAAATAAGTTAATGATCTCTTCAACTATGTGTCAATGGACATAACCACTGCCCTTCTATCGAAATAGCCGCCACGCCAGACAGATTTAGATATTTTAGCGATGTCTATACCTGTTGTACTTAAAGACAGTAGTGTCTTGAGCTTTTCGACATTTGCAGAAATGTCTCATAAAACCGTCATACGAATAAACCTTATCTTGTAGAGCAGCAGCATTGGCCTCAACCCTAGATGTCCTCAGAGCTTCTTTAAGGGCAACCTGGCAACCTGGCAACAAATCCCGTATTGAATGTCACCATTTGTTGTGTCGAGATAGGGCAAGACGGTGGTTACCATATACCGCACGAGTAAAGACTTTTTGAGACGAGTCTGCTGTGCTTCTTCTTCGTTGATAGGGTATCTCGATATGCTGGCAATATGCTCTTTAGTCACGATTTGCATCGTCCGCTTTTGCGATCTTTCGTCCAATGAATCTATTCCTGGTATTGTTTTTATGACTGGAGCCGACTTCAGTAGGTGTTTAGAGCTCAACTTTACGAGTCTTTTTGCATCAGCAACTGACATGACAGGGGGCAACCGGTCTTCCCTAATACAAGAGAAACAGCATCTCATCAACGTCGGAAGGAAACCGAAACCACCAAAGGAGCCGCAAATAAGGCAATCCCTCGTACGGAGGACATTGAATAGGTCATATAGAGTAAAATAGGGCGCTGTATTTGTTCTTAGGATAACACAGAAAGCTTCAAAAGCATATGTGATTGTCTCTCGATAGCCGTGCACTGCACTGACGATATGTTGGGCGCGACGATTGACCTGGCGAAATCTAAATAGGAACTCGATGTCCATCAAGTGGCATATTTCAAGACAAATCTCAAAGGGTAAGCACTCAAGCTGTCCAAGATTGACTGAAGAACCACCATGGTCGGAAGGATTTGTGTTAATAACTGCCAGGTCGAAATCCCGTCGATGATAGGAAGCGACCCGAATAATCGTATCCTGGTACGCTTTCCCGGATGATCTTTATCTGCTTGGGATTTAACCCCCATGTTAATCCCTAGCTGTTCAAACCTAAGCGTCTATGTACATCCAAATCCCTTGAATGACAGAGACGCCGTCCTTATGAACGCTCACACGCGACCATACCAAGAAACGAATGATCACCGGTCACATTTCATGCCTCAGGCACTATTAAGGTGCAACATGCATGGCAGTTTTCTTTTATGAATTATGATAGACAGTCATCTGTCAATGCAAATGTTTGAAAGGTAAATTGCCAACATCAGAGGAATCTACAGGAATGAACCCAAGGCGCAGTTAGGATCACATTACTATATAGTATTCTTTAAACAGAAGCAATGAGATACGCGGCAGATAATTCATGTATCATTTTTTGTGGGAAAGAGTGATCAGTATAGATTTGATAGATGATAGCCCAATTCCTAGCCATAACCTGGCCGGTTAGGTTTACATCTGTCAGCCATATTCAGCAACAGTCTTGACCCATTGTTGATATATGCCTTAGTTCCAGCCCTAACTTGTAAACTGCTCAAACAAATCCAAAGGGAAATAGTCCGCCAGGGCTTGATAGCCCGCTACATTCGGGTGTAAGTAATCGCCCGAGTCGTACTTAGCCGCAAGTTGAGCCGGTGCCTCAGGATCCCTCAACACCTGATCGAAATCCAAAACAGCATCAAACACACCACTCGTCCTTATCCACTCGTTGATTCTCTGACGTGTGTCCTCCCTTATAGGATCCGAGTAGGGCTGTACATCAGAGGCATTACCCGGCGCGCCAAAGGGCGTTATCGTAGCTCCAAACACTGGAATACTCGCTGCGTGGAAACGAGTCACAATCTGTTGATATGCAACGATAAGTCTATCGCCAATCTGCTTCTGGACCTCTGGATCGGCATCAGCGACCCCGATGTCATTGACGCCTTCGAAGACCATGCCGTATTGGACGCCTGATTGCGCCAGGGCGTCGCGGTCAAGGCGACTGATCACGTTCGGACCGAGACCATCTGCGAGAATACGGTTGCCTCCTGCTGCTTGGTTTAGGAGAGCGATGGAGCTAGTTGTTGGGGTTTGTTGCATGCGGGTTAGGAGAAGGTCGGGCCAGCTGGAGCTGTTAGCTGTGCTTGGGTTGGTAGCACGATCTGTAGTCCTACCGGTTATTCTTGTTGGTATCGCTTCCTCGTCCGTCTGTGATGCTGTCGCCGATGACTACACAGCTGCGACTCGTGGATGGGAGGAGAGCTTCAATGGCGCTGATGAAATACCTAGCAGTCTGTTAGTTTCATATTCAATGGGGCAGCACAGATAGGGCAATTAACCAGTGATCGACGCTATCCACTGAAAGATCTGTTAGATTCTTTTTTCCAACCCAGTCGCCGAAGCTCATCCATGATGTCGTTCTACTTCCGGGGTGGGAGGTGATAGCTCCTCCACCTTGGCCCTGTTGTAGATAGATGTCGATGGCGAGCGTATCTTGGGCTTTCACTGGGAATGTAATGGGGTCTGAAACGACTAAACCTCCATTCGGGATAATTGTGTCTGCGCTACCACTGAAGAGAACATCCCTCGTGGTATTGGGCTGGATCGCACTCGTCCCGAGTTTCTGGTCTACTGGTAGGCTAATAGCCACCTTGGTAATTGAGAGATCCTCTAAACCGAACGCGTTGGACAAGCGCAAGCGAATCTCAGGACCCGAATGGGTAACACGGATGGTTTGGCGAATAGTAGTGTTTTGAAAGATGGATGTCGAAGAGTTCTAGTAGTGTTAGAGAGTGAATGCTGGATCTCTGATAGTGGCTATACATATGGAGGTGGAGGTAGATTGGCTGGCTCAGTCAACTGAGGCATGGCGGTCCATATGCTAACCCAGTGAGTATCTGAATTGAGAAACGGTCCACTGTTCCGTCGGCCTATTGCTGAATCAAGAGGATAGGACCAGGCAATGTGAAGCAGGACGAACAGGGAAAGCATATGATGTAAAACACGTAGCAGCATCTCTGATATCCTGATCTCCGATTTTTCCTATACAATGTGTGCTAGCCTTATTTTCCACGTCAAGGCTCGAGTAGCCTACATATACTCAGGAACCAGAATACCGGGGTAAACCTTGAAGCCTATTTATTAGACACATGCTAGATCTCCATTCCTCCGCATTCTCTAAAGCTTGAACCGGCTAAACCGGGTAAATACCACTTCTTTTGGCATTATATCTTTTGAAGGACCAGTAACAGCCGGTCAGACAATTTTGTTTGGTCTCTTAGCACGTACCTACCGGCAAATCTGTGATCAACACGGTAACTGTTTCTCCGCAAATAATCGGCATGACTTTCCTGGGGTAGCAGTACCCCAATCGGGATGCAAATGAAGCCCATACTTGCAGACACAACTGTCCACGTTTTATTGCATGCCATACCATAGCATATTCACTATCTAGGAGGATCCACAGGTATAAAGATGCTTCTATAGTGCATTACTTTACGACTGCTTATGCTGGTCCAGAGTTATCTCCGTAAACTCCGCGATGAAGCGGGGAACGACCAGACGATAAATGCCTTTCTCTTCCCCCAGCCACCATGTTCCGTCTGTCGCATTGAGTGTTAGTCAATATACGAAAAGGCCATAATGTCTGTCTTGCAAGCCCAGAAAACCGCCCTCATCACCGGCGCGGCCTCCGGAATCGGCTTCGCGACCGCCAAGCTCTGTCGCAGTCGGGGCATGCACCTTGCCTTGCTCGATATCGATGCCGCCAACCTTCACAAAGCGAAAGATGAACTTGCGGCTGTGGACCCTTCTCTCAAGACCGAGTCATACGAGATCGATGTTGGTGATAAGAAGAGGTGGTCTGAAGTTGCAGACTCCATAAAATCGGCGTTTGGTGGAGTGGATCTCGTCTTCTTGAATGCGGCGAGGCAACAGAGAGCGCAGAGTCAGTATGAAGGGAAACTGAAGCCTTGGGCAGATGTAGAGTCATGGAAGAAGGTCTGTATAATTTGGAGTATTTTGAAGCTGTCGGACCGAACTGATTGAACCAGACATTCGACACGAATGTCTTCGGACCCCTGAACGGCATCGAGGGCACACTCCCGCTGCTTCTGTCAACCAACACACCTAAATCCATCGTGATTACAGGCTCCAAGCAAGGAATCACAAACCCCCCCGGAGGTGGCGTCCCCGCCTACAACGCCTCCAAAGCTGCCATCAAGAACCTTACGGAGCACCTCGCTCATGATCTTCGGTCGGATCCCGCGACTGCTCATATATCTGCACACCTGTTTGTTCCGGGATGGACCTGGACTGGATTAATGGGGAATGTTGGGCCTACGCAGGAGGAGAGTGTAAAGAAGATGGCTGGGGCGTGGTACCCTAGTCAAGCCGCGGAGGTACTGGTGGATGGAGTGGAAAAGGGATCGTTCTATATTTTCTGCCCTGATGGAGAGACGGATTGGCCATTGGATCAGGCTAGAATGCAGTGGGCTAGCGACGATGTCGTTGAAGGGCGACCGGCACTATCTCGCTGGGAGGCCAGCTGGAAGGAACGGGCGGAAGCAGGCATTCGCGCTGATGCTGAGCGACGGAGACAGTAGGGGGTACAATATGTTTTGGGCAATTTGAACCGATCGTTATTGCACTAGGGTAATACAGTCAAAACGTGTTGTCATTTCGGATGTTGTGAAGGGTTCTTTTTCTTCTGGTCCGATTCCAGTTCCAATCGCTTGAGGTACTTCCGCTTTTGGACACAAACCCTAAGACGCCAGTCAATGGGAGTGGATTATCAACCCCAGCACAACAATCAGGGACACAATCCTCGACCGATCTTCGAAATAGAGAGTTCACACGCAGTTGAATGGATTTATTACACGGCGTAAGACACTGCCGAGGGTCGTACCGTACCAGCAAGATTAAGTTGCCGACAGCATTCCCATTGATAAGATACCAATCACGGCGGCGCCGAGACGTCGGCCGATGCAACCTATGCAACGTCGACGATCGCCGGATTCGTCCAGCAGGGAAAAGATGCGGAGGTTAGCGTGGGGGTCTTGGGCTCTCTGGAGGTCAAGGCACAGGGGTTTCAGTCGCTTATCATTGTCGGCTTCTGGTAAGGTTGCGACCTGCTCTTATCGCCCATGACGATGATACTCTGCCTTCCGACCTGCATGACAATGTGAGGAGAAGCTTTTTAAACCTGCAGCCGTTGGCGAGGGTCACAATTTACAAAAACTTGGATCATTGCACCCCTTACATCAGGTCACTTTCGTTATCTGCCCCCCCCCTTCTTCAATTCTCTCCCTTTCCATCTTCCTTTCCCACCGCTGGCGGCAGGACCATGGTGTCGCACAGTGCTCCCTCCACTCGACTGAGCGACATGATACGTTCAAGTCCGCGGG